>NC_083470.1:26164962-26364962 GCF_030014155.1 Tachysurus vachellii | reverse complement strand
GTTGTGAATTCTTTGCTTGAAGTCATATTACATCTTATTAAGAAAAAGTTTCTGTTTACATTTTAACACTTTCACTGTACACTTTCCCATCATCTAGGACACTGTCGTGGCTCTTCAGGCTCTGGCAAAGTACGGCTTCGCCACCTACAGTCCAGCAGGATCTGTAACTGTTACTATAACATCACCATCAGGGCAGATTATCACGTTCACCATCAATCAGAGTAACAGACTGCTGTATCAGGAGCGTGAGCTGCAGGAGGTTCCTGGTGATTATAACGTTAAAGCAAAAGGGAAAGGCTGTGTGTACGTGCAGGTCAGTAGATCATCGTGTTACTCACTTTACTCAGTCACATCAGCTCCAGCTCCATTATTAATTTATAACGTTCATTTATTTTTTTTCTAGTTCAATTTGCGCTACCACATCCCTCCTCCTCCTGGTCACTCGTCATTCACCATCTTGGCTTCAGCGAACGGAAACTGCAGGGTTCCGATTCCAATTCTTGAAGTGAAGATTACTGTCACGTGAGTTCTACTGCAACTCCAATTTATCAAGAATTTTCTTTGCAATTGTAGTATTATTAATAACTTAACACAACCTGGAGTGTTTTATGGTATATTATCAGAACAGCACAGCTAAAGAACCAATCTGTGAAAGTGATCACCTTATAAAATGTTCTCATTTATTTCAGTTTCATCTTTAAATAATGAGCGTAATGTTCAATTAGTTTTAAAAGCTTTTTCAAAGTTACTTTAAGAAAGCTGAGGTTATACTGTAGCTTATGAAATATATGTCAGGTACTTTAGAACCTGAAATGAAGTGAAACTGAGTGACTAATGATCTGTTAATTTCAGGTATAATGGTCATCGTTTGAAGACCAACATGGTGGTCATCGAAGTCAAGGCTCTTTCTGGCTTCAGAGTTGACGCGACGTCGGTGCAGCTTGTGAACGGAAATTCAAACGTATGAGAAACATAAAGCATAATAAAAGATATAAATATGTATATTATTCATTTATAATGTTGAACACGTGATGAAACTGAACTAAATTCTGTCCTAAACATCAGATCATTGACCACTTATCATTAATCTCTGATTATCTTTGATCTAGTTCAATGACGGAGTTGTGCAACGTGTGGATCAAACTGAAGAAAGAGCAATTATTTACCTGAATAAAGTAAGAAAAACCTCCTCTCTCACTCCCCCTACACACACACACACACACACACACACACACCACTTTACTTAAACACTGTGTTTCTCTGTGGCATCATTAAACTTTCAGTTATTGAAAATTAAATTTTCAGATCGTTTTATATTTTAACCAGAACAATAATATGCACATTTTCATGTTAGTCTCCACATTAAATCCTGATAAAAAAAAAAGACTATATTTATTCTATAGATGTTTAGGTAATTGTTATCGAATCAGGTTATAACTCTAATTAGGTTCATCTTTTTTATATAGTATAAGGTAAGACTGAAATGAAAATAATCTTTCTCTGTTTCAGCTTACAAACGGAAAGGAGAGGGTTTACACCTTGAAAATCATACAGGACCTTTCAGTGCAGAACCTGAGACCAGCTGTAGTGACGGTTTATGACTACTACTACATCGGTACGCACAGCTGTCCAAAGCAATTTTATACACAGAGCTCATATTGTTGTGTTATACTGATTGCTGTATTAATTCTGATTTTTTTTTCTCCTTCTAAAGGTGAGAGAGCTGCGACTGAATACTCCTCTCCATGTCCATATCAGCGAAACACGATCTCAGCCAAAGCCTAGCAAGAGCTTTTTTCCACTTTACTTATTTTTATGGGGCTTCCAGCTACCAAAATATCAAAACCTTTTAATTTCATAAATGTTCAGTAATTAATTAACAGTGTGATTTTTTTCCCCCTCTCCTCTTGGCATTATGCTCAACTTAATCTAATAATCAAGATATATCTGTTATATCTCTCTAATAAAGGTGCCTTTTTCTCTTCAATATATAACATATCAGAGAATAATTGTGTTCTGATGAATCTGGAAGATGATAAATTATGAATAAGAATCATTAATAACATGATTTTAAAATGATTTATTGGTTTTAATCGATCAAACAGTATACTGTGAATTTAGTGATTATAAATCTTTAGGTGTTTGAGTTTTTCCTGAGAGTTAAGAGTTTTTAACACTGAAGCACGTCTAAACACTAAGACTCGTGTAATCTATTTAGCTTCGTTGTATTTGTTATTTTTGTCCACAAAATGGTCGAATTTTAACTCCTTTCCTCTCATTTTTCCTCTCTTTGAAAACTGCAAAAAAAAAAAAAAGAAAGGCAAATATAATGAAATATTCTAATAAATTTTTCAATATGCACTGATCATCAGTCTTATGTGTGTCATGTTTTTTCATTTCAGACATTTCACTTGTATTGCATTTGTATTGCATAAATTTATCGATCCTTAAGTAAAATTTGGGGTAAATGTTTGTGTAAACTGGTTTCTGTAACACTAGGGTAGGTATAAAATTAAACAAAAAAAACAAACCAAAAGTTTATTTATTCAAAGCAAAGTGTCAAGTCAAACTAGCCCGGAAAAATCTTCCCTCCCGATGTCCCAATGTTGGCTACACGGCACACTAGAGAGTAGATGGAACAATACAGCTTGAAACACACCAGATTGGTGTTTCACCAGTCACTTAGTATTAACTCCAATAAAAATTGTCCTCCCTTTATACAGCTCTATTTCTTGTAAACTCAATACTAAATGTCATATTAGTATTAATGTGGGATATATAGGATATACAGTCTTGGGAATACTAGACTGTGGGAAAACATGGACTTGTACTGTATTTAGTGCCCATAAGAACATTCGGGGTGTTCGGGGTGCAGTAATTGAGAATATAAGGCCTTGCTAAAATATAGGCTTTGGAATATAAGATTGTGGATATTTTGAGATTGAGCACATTGTGGATTGGGAACATGAGAACCTTGTTCATGAATATCTCTGTGAACATATGGTATTAGGTTATAGGTGCTTGAGAATATAGGCCAATAGGAATATAGGGTTAGGTGAATATAAGGGGGTTTAACACCTGGTCACTTCATGTGTTTTCTGTGATCAGATATCTATCCGATGGTAAAAAGACCAGGTCTAAATGCCCTCTGAAACGTTTTGGAGACGGATATAAATCCGACGGTACAAACCCCTTCAGGAGATGGTCTGGGACGTGTTTCAGATGAAACTGGACAGGTGTAAATGAATGTGGTTGTTCAAGCCACATACGTCAGCGCTATACTCCTATGGTCCAGAAACAAATATGTTATCCCACCAGCGCTGGCTCCGATCTTTCACCCAGGCGTCTCGTTGGGTCTTAAAATGCACTGCTGCACCAGCAAAAATGCAGCAAACAGTAATTGCTGTTTTTTGTAGCAACCGCACACACAAGGTCGTGTTCCGTTTCAATTACCCCGGAAATGAGGTCAAATATATTAGCATTTTGGGCGGGAGTAGAAAGATCGGATCGATATCCGATTCGCCGAGACGCATTTACGTGGCCTAATGTAAATGGAACAGTTTAGCTATCGGATCAGAGAAAACACATGAAGTGACCAGGTGTAAAAAGGCCCTAAGATGCCCAGAATATATGGTTTGGGGAATATAGGACACCAGAAATACTGTACACTCATGAACAAATTCTTAAGACCGAGGGAAACATTCCATGTATTTGCATTTTGCGCTGATGGGTCATAACCAGGATGTAAGAACTGCTTCAAAATGTCAAAAGTAGAAAAAGGAGAAAGAGACAAAAAGCAGAGTTGAAAACTGCATTTAAACTCAAACAGGCTGTTCATCGGCTGATCAAAAGTTTAAGACCACAGCACAAAAAAACCCACAACAGAACTAAAAGAGTAAAAAAAAAATCTTCTCTCGCAGATGCTGTCTTATGGTTATTGGGCTGCAGTCAGCTTCAGTAATGGCCTTAATTTGGGTCGAGGGCCTGTGGCCTGTGTCTTCTCGGACAGTCCGTCGGATCCTCCGGCTCAGTGCGGGTGAAATCTTTTTGGGTCTACCGCTTGAATTTGTCCCAAATCTCTCAGGATCTTTTAAGAAATTTAAAACGCCTGTCTTGCTGCGTTCAACCTCAGCAGTGATGGCTCGTTGTGAGAGCCCTTTCTTGTGTAGCTCCAGAGCCGATCCTGACCTACCTGACCCGTGAGCCATGTAAACCATTTGCCACACATTCACACTTGACAGCATCTCCTCTACTAACAAACTTGAGCATAGCTCCGCTTCATATTGTCATCTACACAGTAAACATTAACACGCTCTGTAAAATGAGGCAGGGGGAGGCGGGGCCTTGCGTAAGTTGCGGGGCCCTACGCAACCTGCGTAGTGAGCGTATAGGGCCGATCGGCTCTGTGTAGCTCAACAATCTGCCACGTTCAAAAACAGAAAGCCTTTTTGCTTTTACCATCAGGAGATCATGACAGTGTGACTCTCTGAAGGTCAGTGACATTAAAGCCATATTTTTGCACAGATTTTAACTTTTAAAGTCTCTGGTCTTTAATCATCTGATGAACAGCTTAAATTTTAACTTAAACTTTAATCAGCTGATGAACAGCCTGTTTGAGTTGAAATTGCCTACTCTCTATTTTTGCTCTTGTTTCTTCTTTTGGCATTGTGAAGAAGTTCTTAAAACCTGCTTACGATCCAACAGTGTGAAGTGTGAATACTTGTAATATTCTCCATTTTATTTAAAAAAAGGATATTTATTAATGCTTTTCCAAAGTGTATATAGACTTGAAAATATAAGTGTCTAGGAACATATGGTTTGGAACTACACGGACATACAGATTATAATATAGGAAGCTGGAATGTACAGTAGGGTCTTTTTTGGAACCTGGTAATAAAGTGTTCTTTAAATATAAATAATTGAAAATACATGTCTTTTGGAACAAAATACCTGGAAAATAACCACAGGAACATAGAGCTTGGGGAATACTGAGCCCTGGGAATTCAGTGCCCTTCCAAAGGCATGTGTGTGAATAATATTGTGTTATAAACTTCTGTCCTGATAAGTCATGGACTTCACAAGACCTCCAAAGGTGATCAGTAGGATCTGGATCAAAACGTTAGCAGCAGATCCTTAAAGTCTGTTAAGTTGTGATGTTGGGCCTCCATGGATCAGACATGGTTGTTCAGAACATCCCACAGATGATGGATTGGATTGATATCTGGTGAATTTAGAGGACATTTAGATATTTTGTTCAACCGTTCCTAAACAATTTTAAAGTGTGTTCCTGCTGAAAGATGCCACTGCCATTAGTGAACACACTTGGCCTGCAATATCAGGATGGAAAGCATTCCATCTGAACATTTCCCAGAGCATCACAATGCGTTCTTCCTATAGTGCATCCTGGTGCCATCTCTTCTGCAGGTAAGAAACTCACATGCATTTGTTCATCCAGAAAACATAATTCATCAGAACAGCCCACTTACTTCCATTGCTCCATGATTTAGTTCTGATGTTCACGTGCACATTGTAGGCACTTTTTGCCAGTGGGCACAGATCAGCATGGGCACTCTGACTGGTCTTAAGCTATTCAGCCACATATCCAGCAAGCTGTGTCTTTTGTCCCCTGGTTTTGTCCCCTGATCTCTGCTACTTGTTTTTTGTTCTCTGTTTTGTGTTTGTTATTGTATTTTAGTCACCTAAATCTCTGTAGAGTTTCCAAGTGTTTGTAGTTTTGTTATCTTTAATAAATTCCCAGTTTGTTATTCTATCCCTGCATTTGGGTCAGATTTTGTTTCCCATAGAGGCTCCAACCTCTGACAGGTTTAATCATAAATGAGAAATAAAGTATTCTGTGATGTGACATTATTGGAAAATAATCAGTGATGGAGTGGTGTGATGATGCAGTATTACTGTTACCATCTCAAAATGTTTTATTATCCTATAACAGCGAGTGTATTATTCTGCTTTTACTACAGCAATTAATAAAACGATTTTTAGTTAAATCCATTTCTGGTTATTTTAAATGAAGTCGGAAGAAATCGTGATCTCTCAATCGGTTCAGCTTCTATTCAAGGATTGTTGATCTATTGTTAAGTCAAAACAGCGACGGCAGAGGAAAAGGAACACAATGAACTTTAAGAGCACATCATATCTTCATGTCTGTAAAGTTTTAAATGAAAGGTCAGTGATTAAATGTAAACTAAATGCTAACACTGCTCCATCAGAGCCTCAGAAAATGTGTGTGTGTGTGTGTGTGTGTATATATATATATATATCTGTAAATACACTCACTGAAATAACTGTGTTTTTAATGTATTGTTTATAATTAAACATTCATTCATTCATTCATTCATTTTCTACCGCTTATCTGAACTACCTCGGGTCACAGGGGAGCCTGTGCCTATCTCAGGCTTCATTGGGCATCAAGGCAGGATACACCCTGGACGGAGTGCCAACCCATCGCAGGGCACACACTCACACACACTCGTTCACTCACGCAATCACACACTACGGACAATTTTCCAGAGATGCCAATCAACCTACCATGCATGTCTTTGGACCGGGGGAGGAAACCGGAGTACCCGGAGGAAACCCCCGAGGCACCGGGAGAACATGCAAACTCCACACACACAAGGCGGAGGCGGGAATCGAACCCCCAACCCTGGAGGTGTGAGGCGAACGTTTCTAACCACTAAGCCACCGTGACCCCTATAATTAAACATATGCAAATAAATTAATCTGTTATCTAATTCATGTCAAACATGTACACACGTGGACAAAATTGTTGGTACCCTTCGGTCAATGAAAGAAAAACTCACAATGGTCACAGAAAAAACTTTAATCTGACAAAAGTAATAATAAATAAAAATTCTATGAATGTTAATCAGTGAACGTCAGACATTGCTTTTCAACCATGCTTCAACGGAATTATTTTAAAAAAATAAATAAACCCATGGAACAGGCCTAGACAAAAATGATGGTACCCCTAACTTAATATTTTGGTTCACAACCTTTTGAGGCAATCAATGCAATCAGACGATTCCTGTAACTCTCAATGAGACTTCTGCACCTCTCAGCAGGTATTGAAAATATGCACATTATTTATAATGCCTAAAAGTCTACAATGGAACTGGAGTGGAAATCGTTCAAGCGTACAAAAAATAAAGAACAACAACACAAGATTTTACATTTAAATTGGACAAAGGTTTAAATAATTGAGAGAAATATTTATATATTATATTTATTTCATTAGTAATAACCCCAATCATTAATGTACAGAATTAAATATAGTGTACACTGCAAAAACAAATATCGTCACATTTAAAAGATTGTGACAGTAAAACAAAATGCTAAGCTTGATTTGATCAGTTTAATAACACTAGAATACTAGAAACTAAAATTATAAATTGTTATAAAAGAAATTGACTAAACTTTTCTGTCTTATTCTCTCACTCATTTTCTCTCTTTATTCAGCTTGTTCAAGGACTGTTTGTTCTAACGGTAGTGAAGAGAAACATGATGACCGTCAAACCGATAAGAACTTTTTCAATGTTGAAGTGTATCTGTGATCTCTGTACTGACCCTCAGCAGTTATCCTTAAATTTAACCTTGACCTTGAGACTCTAATGAAGGAAAACCATCCCAGGAATTAGCTCATGGAAACACTACCATATATTCAAACCGTTGCCATTTTATAAGTCATCGTATCAGTTATCCGTAAATGATACGACTACATCAGCACAGCTTAATCAGATCTGAAGATATGTTCCATTTGCTCCAGTCACTCGGCTCCGGCTCAAAACCCCAATATTAAGCTCTTCTTTTAGCTGGAAAAGGTTTACCGGATGGCTCAGGCAGTAGAGCATCATCTGGAGGGGCAGTGGTGGCTCAACTCGTTAAGGCTCTGGGTTGTTGATCGGCGGATTGGGGTTCAAGGCCCAGCACAGCCAAGCTGCCACTGCTGGGCCCTTGAGCAAGGCCCTCAACCCTTCCTGCTCCAGGGGCACTGTATCATAGCTGTCCCTGGACTCTGACCCCAACCTCCTCAGTTGGGGTATTTTTAGAAAAGAATTCCACTGTTCTGTAATGTATATGTGGTGATAATAAAGGCTTCTATGCCCCGTTCCGTTTTAAAGCAAAAAACTGATGAACCTGCTTAGGATAATACAGCGATGAACAAATTGTAGACAATCAAGTATAAATTATTATTGTTATATCGATAAAAAAAGATCTAAATGAATATGTAGAAATTTAAATGTCAGCACCACAGTCTGAATATCGCCTTAATAATTTCAGTAACAAGTGTAATACAGATGTAGATCTTGTGGTTAATGTGCATAAAGTGTTTGTGCCATAAATAAACCTACTCTGTGATATATGATGTATGGAATTAAAATGTTTTTATCCGTGTTTTACATTCCTCTGTGAAGCTGTTTGTTCGTTTCCTCAAATGTTTTATTTCACAGAATAAACACTAATGATAAGTAAAATTAGACAGATAAGCCGAGGCATGTGATGTGAACATACAGTCCAAGGGCAGAAGAAGCGATACAAGAAGGTGGTGCTCACAAAACACACCGCTAAGGAAAGAAGGTTAATAACTACCCCGAGCGCTCGGAGATCATCTTACCTGGTGTGATCGTGCTCGATTCTGCTCCAGGATGCGACTTTATGGAATAATTTGTTCACTTTTACTGGTTTTTGGAAGCATCCTAGCACAGGTGACCCCCAAAAGCACGTAAGAATGAATGTTTTTCAGATTTTCTATTTTTATTATGAAGAAATTTATAGTGCAACTGACATTTTGTTATAAATGTATGAATGGGATTTCTTTTTTTTTTGGAATGATAAAGAGAATAAAAAAACTCTCAAAAATAATGAAACAAAATAAAACAAATAATCATTTATAGAGCTCATTACACAAATAAATCAATTGTGGTTCGTTGAAGAGAATTGGTAGGAGAGAGAGAGGGAGAGAGAGAGAGAGAGTGAGAGAGAGAGAGAGAGAGAGAGAGAGAGAGAGAGTGAGAGTGAGTGTATGTATAAGGGCACAGAAAAATTTATTTTCAATCTTTTTGTCTCTTCAGTTTTTACCTGCTTGCTGTGACATCCCAGACTGTAGGGGGAACAACTGAGACACTATGTGTTACAGTCAAGCCCTTTGGACCTGTTTCAATGGAGGTGACCCTGGAGTATAACCAAAAGAGTGTCCCAATTCTAAAGGAAACCTTCATAAGAAAAGAATACCATCGATGTGCCCGATTCCAGGTCAGAATTGTGTAATCGTGTAAAATTACTACTACTACTACTACTACTACTACTACTACTACTACTACTACTACTAATAATAATAATAATAATAATAATAATCATCATCATCATCATCATCGTAATCGTTGTCATCATAAATGATCTATTTTGAATTATTCATTATTTAATTACATATATGATATAAATGTATGTATTTATTTATTTATTTATTAAAGGTTCCTGTCGTACACACACAATCCATAGCATCTATCAGTATTCAGATTAAAGGGATCAAAACCCTCCTGAACGAGGCAAAAACGATCCTCATCACACCTCCAACACAACTGACCCTCATTCAGACGGACAAACCCATCTATAAACCAGGACAAACAGGTAATGTTCTCTAAGCCAGGAGTCTTCCATCTCATCCTCATAGGACTGGTGTAGAAGTCACATTGATTGGTTCCAATGAAAGCCATTATTATTATTATTATTATTATTATTATTATTATTATTATTATTATTATTATTATTATTATTACTGCAAATGAGCTATTACTATAGAAACCATGGCATATTAGAACACATGAATATAAACCTGCACCTGATCCTCAGGTCTCAGTTCCTTTACTTTCCCACTTTAGTGTGTCTGTGTTTTCACCTGATTTTTAATGCATACATCAGCCTTTAGCTGTAAATGATGTAATAAAACAGATAAATAAATCAGATCTGAAATTCAACAGCATTAATATATATTTTTTCCCACACAGTGAAGTTCCGCATCGTCTCCCTGGACACCAATTTCCTCACCTACAATCAGAGGGTTTGAAAACTTTTATCAGTTTCTCACCTAGAAAATACAGAAACATTTTAATATCATTAACAAATATACATTTATACGTAAATAATAAAAATATATTTATTTTTAATGCATAAATGTGGTAGAACTATTTTGATATATAATATTTGTCTTAAAAAAAGGATCTTTTAAAACATTTATGGAGTCAAACAAACAAACAAACAAACAAATGTTCATTAATTATATGTTTAATGTTATTATAAGAACTCTTCTCTTCTTTTTGTTTCAGTTTCCGACAATAGAAGTGCAGGTACGGTGCCATGTGAAAGGTTCAACACTCACAAACTGGGAACTTTATAATGTTGTGCTTTTAAAATAATATGTATTAGGGAACAATAATATACACATTGAAGCATGTTATTGGCGTCATATCATCATATTTTAGTAATTCATTTTTTTTACTTACTTTTATTAAAGGATCCGAACTCAAACCGTATCGGTCAGTGGCTGGATGTCGCCACCTCCAGCGGTCTGGTGGATTTGTCGTATCCCTTAAACTCTGAGGCCACTAAAGGAGTTTATGTCATCACCGTCTGGGACGAGAAGAACATAGCCGTCACTCAATCCTTTGAAGTCAAAGACTACGGTCAGGACCTGTTTATATTTAATCATGTCTTTATTAGACCAAATATATCTATTTTTATTTTAGTGATGATAATAATATTCTGACTACTGATAAACAAAAAAAAAATTATTTAGCCAAATTATTTTTTTCATATCTGTCTGAATTTAATCTTTTACTGTTAAAATGTACAACATAAACCAACGATTTTCAATAATTTGATCTTATTTTATTTGAATTTGATTTTAAGTAGAAAATGTAAAATTATTACTATTAGTGCAGAGAATTATTTTTAAATGATAGTTATTTTTTATTGTTTTGTTTTTTTATCCGGTTCTTGGTCATTAGTATATTTAGGGTTTTAAGCACTTATTCTGACCTCAACTAAAATTTTTCCTCACAGAACATTACACACACACTAGAGGACAAACAAGTTGAAAATATTTAGCATAAGAACACAGTTCAAATTAGCAGTTATTGTATGTTAAAGCTGTGTTACATTCTCCATTACAGTTTTGCCTACATTTGAGGTAACGGTCCAGCTTCCTTCAGTCATTAGCATCTTGGACACGTACGCCGTACTGAAAGTTTGTGCAAAGTGAGAGTTTACTACATAATAACGTTCTGTTTCATCACTTCAGACTGTCATTTTTAAAAACAACAAAAATTTTAACATCATTAAAAAGCCAAAATACTCTAAATTCTGTGTGTGTTGATGATTTGGTCTGTAATCCATATTCCATATTTTTCCATTCTGCAGATACACATATGGGAAGCCGGTGAGTGGGACGGTGAAGGCCACCGTCTGCCATAACAGTTACAAATACTGGTGGCTCCCGTATGGTATCCCAGTAGTACCCGACATCTGTAAGACATATAAACTGAAGGTACGAGATAAAATAATCTGCTTAATAAGGTCAGGCCATCCTTAAAAATATTCTTGTTTGGCGTAACCCGACCGACCCCGTCAATTTAGGACCGACTCAATTTATTTTTATTTATTTATTTATTTTTGCTTTTGCTTTAAGTCCGGGGGGACATGGTGGCTTAGTGGTTAGCACATTCGCCTCACATCTCCAGGGTTGGGGGTTCGATTCCCGCCTCCGCCTTGTGTGGTGGAGTTTGCATGTTCTCCCCGTGCCTCGGGGGTTTCCTCCGGGTACTCCGGTTTCCTCCCCCGGTCCAAAGACATGAAGTTCTGGAAAAACTGTCCAGCATCAAAATAAGGTTTGCAACGATGCGCCCGAAGGCACGGGTTGAAGACCCAGTCAGTGACGTCACGATATGCTAATCACCAAAATTGTACTTTTTTTTTTTTGACATTGAAACTTGAAAAAAAAATAGACCTACTTACCGACCCTTTTTTTTTTTTTTTTTTACTGTTACTGCAAACCAAAATATTTTTAAGGAAGGCCTGATGTTAAAGTTTTTTTTTTCTGAAAGATCAGAGATTAAACAAATACATGTAGAGTAAATGAGAATAGCATCAAAAGACTGTGTAAGGAATGATTCAGATTCTTAGGTTTTATTTCAGTATTTTAAAATTGTGGGATGATGTCATGCCTTTCTTTTGAATTTTATTCTTTTTTATAAAAATCTTTTTGCATTTTTATGAAATAACTTTTTTCTGTAGACTGACAAGATGGGCTGTGGAACACGCGTCTTAAACCTGAAAGAATTCGCATTGAACGATTCACGCTATGAAGGTTTAATGACTGCTCAGTGTGAAGTGGAAGAACAAGGAACTGGTTAGAGATACTATTCGTGTATTATTCATAACAGCATTATTACATAAATACATGTTTATATTTATATAATTTCATTCAAGTTATTAACAGTTTTGTATTATGTATTGTTTTGGTTATTTGGTAAATTGCCATAAAAACTGTTTATTGTCAAGAAAATAGAAAATACTGACTTTTCATTCTAGACCCAAATTTCAACCTTAACATTTCTAATGTTGATTCTTGATTCAGAAAAAAACTGTTTGTCGACAGAATAAAATTTAAATCTTCTGAAAATAATAGTAGAATTAATAATCTAGGATTTTATTCATCTCTATATTCAAAGCATTTTCAGGTGTTCAGAGATATTTCTGTAATTGCTGAAGCTACAGTACAAGGCTCGTGTATAATAACAAATAGTGAAACTTTAGAGCTACCATATAGTATTAAAATCACAATACGGTCCATTTCAATGAGAATTCAGTTTCTTCCTCTGCCAAAAGTCTAAACGTTGCCATGTTTATCCTGTAGGTGTGATAATGACAGCAGAATTGAGCAGCTCTCCTATCACGACTCATATGGTCACGCTTTCATTTGAGGATACGCCAACGATCTTTAAGCTTGGAATGGCATTTGAGGGAAAGGTACTTATGTTCTACAAGCATTTTATATAGGCTTTGCTAGAGACATGCAAACACACTCAGCTATGAAGATTTTATAGCACATGTATATTCATCTGTACAGTGCATTATATTCATAGAAAATATATATCTGTAAATTACTGTTTATAGTAATAGCCATATATTTTATTAAAGCACATATCCTTCTGTAAATCTGTATATTATGTTCATAGTACACACACATCTGTAAATTACTTCCATATTACCATTTTATTTAACTTATTTAACTCATATAAACACTGTATATCCTGAACTTACTGCTATTGCACTCTGGTTAGACCTAAACTGCATTTCGTTGCCTTGTACTTGTACATGTGTAATGACAATAAAGTTGAATCTAATCTAATCTAATCTAATCTAATCTAATCTAATCTAATCTAATCTAATCTTTTAGTTATGTAGCAGGCCGAGAAAGTTTGCCAGTCTTAATCTAAATACTATATTGTGCCTTTAAAACTAGACAGCTTTGATTCATTCGATTGAATTAATTGAATTTTTTAACTGTATTTAAATAATACACAGTGTCACTACCTGAGATAATGAATGTTTAATTATTTTGCAGTGTATTTATAAACTAGTAGATGATCATGCTAACTTGCTAGCTAACATTAGTTTGGTATTTATTGTGTAAACTACTTTGTAATTTAGTATGTTGTGATAAGTTGAGGCTATTTATTTCTCCCTATGCCTAATTACTTATTTGATCTTCCTGTCCTTCTTCACTAGGTAAAAGTGACCGGCCCAAAGTCCAGTCCTTTAAGAAGGAAAGTAGTGTATTTGACAATAAGGTATGCTAATAAAAATTCAATCAAGAAGCTGGTTACCAATAATGAAGGGATCGCTCATTTTTCCCTGGACACTGAACAGTGGGGTCCAGATCCAGTCACTGTAGAGGTTGGTGGAGTCTGATTATTTTTAATAAAGGAACCCTTATTTTCTTTTATGTATAATAACACGACCATCTCCATCCGTCACTGCCTTCTGTTAAGCTAATATGAAAAGAAATCATCTTGTTATAAAACAGATGTGGTGTAAGTATATATCATGTTCGAGTGTTTTTTCTTCTTCTTCTCAGGCCCAGTATGAAATGACTAAAAGACCAGTTGTGTATATTGAAAATCAGCTCACACCGTACTACCCCACAGCCTACCTCTGGCTTCAGCCTTTCTACTCCAAAAGTCAGAGTTATATTAAATTGAAGAGCAGCTCGGTGCCTTTCAGCTGCAACAAAAACGGCATCATCAGGGCTCATTACCTGATACACCAAAACATTCTCCCATTGCAGAAGCAATCCTTAACCTTCTTCTACATGGTATGTTTAGCTTCCACTAGAACATTATAAAATTAGATCATAAGCAAGAAAACTAGCAAAAAAAATACCTTAACTGGATTCATTTCATTCATCCAAGTGATGTTTGCATAAATATAACTCTTATATTAAATATTAAAGTGTATGTATGTAACCCTGGAAATTTAATTTAATGTATTGCAATTTATTTACAAACAATATTTATATTTTATTGTGTCTAGGTGATGAATAAAGGACAATTGGTTCAACAAGGAAGTTTTCAACACCGCATGTACCATGGAGAAGGTTTATTAAACTTTATATCTCTTAAGTAGCTGACATTCTAATTAGAATCTATTTTGAATCGAATCTATCTTGATTGCTTAAATGAAGCAATAATAATGGAGTTTATGACCAAATGCAAGTGAACTTTTTTGCAGTGCACAAAGGCGAGCTGGTGGTGACGCTGCAGAAGATGCTAAAGGTGTCTCCGGTTGCTCAGGTCGTTCTGTACACCATCCTTTCCAGTGGTGAGGCTGTAGCAGACAGCATGAACTACCCCATTCAGCTGTGTTTGGCAAACAAGGTCAGAAATGAACCTTTTGATACCTAGAATGAATGGTAAATAAATAGATATACGTCCAAAGATATAAAATTCACTTTTTAAATATATATGTAAAAAATACTCTATATGTATTAAAACAAAATCCCAAAATGATATTATATTATAATGTGAGTCAGAAGATCCTCCTTTGCGCATTAATCAGAAGACATTCAACTACTGATGGCGAAAACATGGTCCATTCAGACTATACCTTCCTTTTTCACTGGTTTCTTAAAGAGTGTTTCTATTACAGGAGTTTAGTTAGTCTACAGACTGTCCATCATTAATGCCACCCAACTACCACTGTACCTGTCACCATAATGGCTCTACATAAGCATTTTGTCCTGTACTGGTCTCCATTCATCCATCTTGCCCCTAACCGGGGCTACTTTCCCAGTCCCTTATGATCAAATGGGTTTCCACAAAATGAATAAATGTTGAGTTACTGAGACATACAGTAATAGCCACTGTTTTAAACATGCTACCACACCCTGTTCTGAATGCTAAGTAAAAACACTTGTTGATGATGAATGAATATTATTTGGATCTGGAAATTTTTATTTCAATATTTATTAATAATTTTTGTTTTCATCTTTCAGGTGTCTCTCAACTTTTCACCTTCTACGGAGCTTCCTGGTGACCAGGCATCACTGATGCTGAAAGCTGCTCCAGGGTCCCTGTGTTCAGTAAAGGCGATAGATCAGAGTCTTCTGCTGCTGCAACCAGAGAAGGAGCTCAGCATCCAATCTGTACGTTCAAAATAACTTCAGTCATCAGTTTTAAATGTGGAACAATTACAGTCCACTTGATTTTGTCTTTGTTTTGGGCAACAAAATACGTTTTCTGTACTGGGATGGTCAACTGCTGACCCAACCACAAAGCAAAAACTATAGCTTGCCAATTAGTGAAAAAGCAAACAGGGTTTATAGAAATAAATAAACCAGGATATGAACGTGCACTTACTTTAGGCCAAATCAAGCAGGGCTCAAGGCAAAAGATCTCTGTGCTTTGGGGCTTGGACTCGACCACCACATTATAGCAGGTGGAGCAAATTGAGTTTGTGCAGGAACACCTACAAAACAGTGTCAAGTAAATGTGGAAATAAACAAACAGACACACCACAAATGGTGTAAACAAAGAACTGTTCATTATTAAACGGAGTTCTTCTGGGACTGTGCACCGCTGCTGCCTTCTGCTGGTGGTCGGCTGCTTACAACGTCGATTATTTTCCACATAAATTCCATCAAAAAGAGGCCAAAAATGTTATTACATATTATATAAAATACATTTATGTTCAAATCAGGTACTACTGTTACATCTAGTCTATTGTCACAATCAGGGAAGGAAGGAGACGGACCTGTACACAGGATAGCTTCAAATGAATGGGGTTTAATAAATGATAAAGACAAAGACAGTAAATGACGAGGACTAAGATAATACAAATGACGAGACCTAACCTTGACTAGACGTAACCAATGATCCCGCGCTGCCATCGGCAACGCGGCTCACATTTATACAAAAGACAATGAGACAATTAGGATCAGGTGTGGAGACAGGGAGGAGCAGACGAAGGCGGGGCAGACACGTGACAACAACAATAACAATAACACATGGCCAGACGTCCGGGCTGATCCCTGACATCTATTATTACCAGATGAAATACTCAGATATGAAATATTAATACCTTAAATGTGAGCACCCTCAACAACAGTGTTTCAGTCCACAGACTTTCCTCTCACAGGTTGTTTGATTTTTGCAACATCCTTGTGATTGACGTGTGTGAAAATCCCAGAAAAGACCATTCCATCTGGTCCTAACAGACATGCCACAACCAGAGCAATAGAGATAATTCAACAGAGATGACACTTTGCAGCCATTCTGGTGTTTGATTTAAACATAAACTGAAGATCTTGATCAGCATCTCTATGATATATTTTGGATTTTGCTCCCTCTTGGTATTATAAGAGGTATCGGTAACGGACACCTGATTCCTCCTGTATCATTTTATTACTTATCATGATGAACATTCTCACACATTATTCCAGGTGTTCAACATGCTGCCTGTACAAACATTATCAGGATATCAGTACATGGTCAATGAAGATGATTGGAAGCCATGCTGGAGAAAACCAATCTGGGACATCATAGTTCCACGAATACCAAGACCGATTGCTTATTTTCCAAACTTTGGAAAGGTGGATGTCTATAACACCTTCAAAGTAAGACATCATTCTATTATTGTAGTACAATTTATTGTAGAATTACAATCCTACATGTAACCATAATCAGGTATATAATACATCAAGTTCTAAATTCCGTTCTCTGATTGGTCGAAAGGTGCTGATTAATCTTTAATAACATAACATAACATGCTAATCTGATGTTTTTATCACAGCACTTCTTCTAATACATTGTCTTTTCTATAGTAACAGCTCAGTAATAATCGATGATGTGGTGATTTCCTTTAAATGGATATTTAAAAATTTACAATTTAGATTCTTCAGAATAGAGAAGTCTGATGTATCAGCAACATGAAACGTTCTTGTCTCATTGGAACGACGGGTTATAACTTGTGTAATGAAAGTGAAAATAGGAACTAAGCTGTTTCACAGACATTAAAGGTGGGGTCTCTGTTGTTTGAAAGCCAATGTTGACATTTGAAATCACCAAAACAAACAAGCCCCTAACCCAAACGGGTCCCACCCCTGTATTGATAGCTCCGCCCACACATACATACGTAACCCAGGCAACTAATGGAAAGAAACGTGTCTTTATCATAGCTGAAGGGAAGAACAATACGATTGCAGATAAACAAACAAGCAAAAATGACACACAAGCATAATCATGTAAAGGACAAAGGCATATATTAGTTCTGTGTAACAAAGCAAAACAGCGTTTAGCTCAGGAGTTATTGACTCAGGAAACTCCAATCTGTGAATATGTGACCAACTTCCTGCTCCTTCAGTTCTCTCCAGAAAGCTGGAAAGCTGATCCTATATTAACACGTCCTACTTCTTACCTTATCGTAAGTCTTTCTTCTCTTTCTTTCTTTGTTTTTATCCTCCATGTCAATGTTAAAACCGCTTTCTGCTAATGTCACACATGCGCACTGAACACTCTCTCTGCCCATATTGACAAGACCCGCCCCTTTCTGCTCATTGGCTACACGTTTGTTTTATTTTTGTTTAGCTTGTCGTCCCGACTCGGTTTTCTGAAGCATTTCTCAAACAACGGAGACCCCACCTAAAAATAATAAAATGGGAAAATATGAAAAGTAATTGTTCCATTTTCTTCCTCAGGATATTGGACTCAAGATCCTGACTAATACAAAAATAAAGAAACCTTCAGAATGTTTTAATGAAATGACTTTTACGTCTGGTGAGTGCTTTTCTCCAGACACGTAATAAATATTTAGACATTTCCAAAGTCAAATCAAAACTATGTGGATTTGTGTATTAGATGATCTGTTCTGGCAACCCAAACAGGGAAGAGCTAAAGAACAAGAAGATGAACTTTCAGTTCAGCTTTTCATCTTTGATCGAAAGCTTTGCAGGCCTTTTCTATAGCTGTCTTCACTTAGGTCTTATTGCTGTTGAGGTGTTTTCTCTTTGTTTTACTTCAGCCAGTAAAATGCAGGTCAACTGAATTCAGGTCATGTGATTGACTTGGCCATTAAAGTCTTGGTCTGCATTTTTTGAAAGGTTTTTCTTCACCTGGGAAAGAATTCTTCTCTCGTCCAATACAGTTGTTTTCCAAGAGCTTTTGTAAAAATGTGACAAATTCAGTTGATTTGTTGCTGTTTCTATAATTATTCTAATCATTGTATAATTTCAATTACATACAGTATACTGTGCTGTACAGCTATAAACAGCAAATTTGTCAATATCCATATATTTATTCACCTGATTGTGTATCCAAATTTAGCCCCATTCACAGTACCTGCAAGCATGGAAGCACTCATTCCAGCCGCAGAACCCATTGCAGGTGTTGCTCTCAATCAAGGCTCAAGCAACCAACCGGTCGTTACGATCCGCAAATATTTCCCAGAGACGTGGATTTGGGATCTCGTTCCAGTCAGGTGTGCATGTGGTTTCATTCTTTTCAGCTTTTATAACTCTTTGTTACTGAGTCAATGTTATTTCCTCTGCAGTCAGTCTGGAGTGACAGCCATTAATAAAACGGTCCCAGACTCCATCACTACATGGCAGGCTGATGCATTTTGTACATCACCTGTGGGGTTTGGAGTCGCCCCGAAAACTGAGCTTATTGCCTTCCAGCCTTTCTTTGTGAGCCTCACCATGCCCAGCTCTGTCATCCGAGGAGAAGTGTTCACACTCAAAGCCACCGTCTTCAACTACCTCCAAAGCTGTATGGTGGTGAGCTGAAATGTTTGGTCTTATTACATTCTCTCATGACATTCAGTTGGGTTTAAATTTGTTTATAAAAAGGTTTCTGCAAACACAAGTGAACAACCAGCTTACTAACTTACCTGTAATATTATCTTAAACCCTTTTAGTGACCTTATTTTTAAACATTGTTTAGCAACAGATTGGACATTTTTAACCCCAGCTGTCCTGCATACTCTATTGTTCCTGAAGACCAGAAGTTACACCATCACCGTTTGGTTTAACATTCATAAAGCTGATGGAATGAGATCTCTGTGTTTTAAAGGTGAAGGTGACTTTAGCCAGGTCGAAGCAGTTTAAAGCACAACAGTGCATCGACTGCAGTTATACAAAATGTCTGTGTGCTGATGAGAGCTGGACCTTCTCCTGGACCATCACACCACATGTTCTGGGTATGACAAACTCTTTAACACTTAAAGCTCACTGAAAATGCTAGAACAGGAACTTGATCTTTCTCACATTACTAAAGTTTAAATAACTTTTTTACTGTGTAAAAAAGTCAGAGTGAAGTAATAGGCTTTAACACTGTCCCTGGTGTGTGTGTGTGTATATACGTGTGTGTGTATACGTGTGTGTGTGTGTGTACATGTGTGTGTGTGTTTGTGTGTATGTACATGTGTGTGTGTGTATGTGTGTGTGTGTACATGTGTGTGTGTGTGTTTGTGTGTGTACGTGTGTGTGTACATGTGTGTGTGTGCGTGTGTGTGTGTTTGTGTGTGTGTGTGTGTGTGTGTGTGTTTGTGTGTACATGTGTGTGTGTTTGTGTGTGTGTACATGTGTGTGCGTGTGTGTGTGCATGCGTGTGTGTGTGTGTTACAGGTGAGATAAGATTCAATGTGACAGCGGAGGCCGAGCAGTCGATGAAACTGTGTGGGAACAAAGCAGTTATTGTCCCAGAGAAAGGACGCATCGATACTGTCATTAAAACACTGCTAGTGCTGGTGACTGCATTATTACTTATAATAATAATAATAATAATAATAATAATAATAATAATAATAATTTGGATTAATTGGTAATTATTTGGTATCATTAAGGTAACAAACAGACTAAAAACAATGAATTCAGTAAATAATAATAACCTTTGGTAAGTTTTAAAAGAGGTGGTTTAGATGTTATTAAAACCTCCATTTCACACTTTTATTTTTTTGCACACTTTTACTCATCTGGCACCTCAGAGGTGTGAAAGATTTTAATAATTGGCATTAATCATGCAGCTGTAAAACCCAGCTCTGTACCTGAGGAACATTTCCAGTATAAACATTAACAACCGTTCACTGATTTTCAGGCTGAAGGAACCATACAGTATAAAAGCTTCAATGAACTTCTCTGTCCATCAGGTCAGACACACACCTTATTCTTTCCCCTTACTTTCACCACAGACCTTATTCATTACGGTGAAGAATGTAATTTGTAAAAAAAAATTCATTTAAATCTTGACTGTTGATTACTAATCAGTTCTGTTGGGTTTGGGCTGGATCTGAACTTCAGAGAAAGCTCCTGGACCAAGTTTCATAGCCTTCACCAGAGCTAATTTGTGTTAGTCCAAGTTATTTCACTGCTCAAAAACTGAATCATGTAGAATTATGGGACCCAGCAGTACAGTTTATACCAAGCTTTTTCCTTGTTTCTCTGCCTCTATTAGACAATGTTATAGAGAAGACAGTCTCAGTAACCCTGCCTGAGGTATTCGTGGAAGGTTCGGAGATAGCCTCAGTTTCTGTGATCGGTGAGTTAAAGAACTGAAAGATATTGTGATACCATTTTGTCTGTTTCATTGCTTGTGCATAATGTATCAACATTTGCATTTTTACTTTCAAGCAAATTGACAGCTTTTGTAAGACCCTCTTATCATAATCCAATCGAAACAAATGGAAAACGATATCACTTTGTTACCGTTGTGTCTGTACAGGAGATCTGATGGGCCGAGCTCTACAGAACCTGGCGAGTCTCCTGAGGATGCCGTACGGCTGCGGAGAGCAGAACATGCTGCTCTTCGCTCCCAACATCTTCATCCTGCAGTACCTGGAGAGCACCAACCAACTCACTCCTGAGATCATGAGCACAGCTCAGACCTACCTCATCGGCGGTAAGGCAATTTATAAATGTACAGCTGAGTGCAAAATCCTCAGCTGTTTAACAGAAATAGTACGACCGCTTGTAGGGTGTTTGGCAAGTGGCCTTCTGACATGTCAATAATGTCAACACAGGATACCAGAGAGAGCTGACCTACAAACACACTGATGGATCTTACAGCGCTTTTGGGATGAGCGACGCATCAGGAAACACATGGTGAGTCTCAAGGAATCAAACAAAATTAAAAACTAAACTAAAAATTTTTTTTTCTCATTTATATGTATTTAAAAATGCTTAAAAAATGCAATAACATATACAGAAAACAAAGTATAACACAAACGATAAGAAGTTTTTAAACCAAATAGAAATAGTTATACAATATTATAAAGATTTTATCTGAGGAAAAAAGCTAAACATGCAGAGTGGAATAAGTAGAACAGCATATAATAATAACATGTTTTATTCCTCTTATACCACAAAAATCTGCCAACAACTAGAGTTTTGTTATTCATTACATAACACATCGTACATTTTAACCAATTAATGTTATATTTTATGTTGTGGAATATCCAAGAAACGTGCCGTTCTGTTTCAGCTACATTATAGGAGCCATAAACAATCGCTGGCGTTTCAAATTTAATAGAGTTAATAGAAAAGACTAAGAATGGAAAGGGCTAAATCCAGAAGGCTGGACCAAGTTGTAAAGTTTAAGAATTGCAAATTGTACAAAACCCAACCATTGGGCAAAAGTGCAAGATGGACCAATACGATCTAATGATAATTAATTAGTGCAATTAAATTCAATCATAATAGTTATTTATTTATTTATATTAATTTTCACCGACTAACCTGATATCAGCTTATTATCACCAATTACTTATGTTTAGTTAATTTTGTGGTCATTTATTTTGGCTTCATTTTAGTCAAATGTAATAAACATAAATTAATTATTAGGAAATGTTCACCGTTCAATACGGACACCAACGAGAACACAAAAACATCCTGCTATGTGTTTTATTGACCTTCCAAACAAAGTCTGTGATTCTGTCTTGACTATAACTGTTGTGTTTGTGTTCTCAGGCTGACGGCGTTCGTGATGAAGTCTTTCGGAAATGCGAAGAGGTACATCTTCATAGATCAGGTGTTTGTGGACCAGGCGAAGTCCTGGCTCGGTCAACAGCAGCAGGCTAACGGATGCTTTGCCTCAGTGGGACAACTCTTCCATCTGGACATGAAGGTCAGGACACCAGACTGAGTCTGATACCATGTTCTGTTAGAGGACAGTAATAACATCTGGTGTGATTAAATTATTGAAGAGTCATTGATACAATATTAAAGTTGATAATTTTTTAAAAATGACATTGGTTTATGTTTTATTTATTATTAAATGTGTATAATTGAATATTTTAATTCTCTCTCTCAGGGAGGAGTGAATGATGACGTGACCCTCTCGGCGTACATCACGGCCGCGATGCTGGAACTCAATTACACAGTAACAGTCAGTAAACTGTCTTTATAATCAATGATACTGAATGTTGGAACATTCTAGACCACTTTTAAAGTGGTGATGTAAAACAACAATGATAGACAGACTTAAAGATTTAAACTTTAAATCAAAGTGAAAATAAGATTCATGTTACCTACAAATTCTGAAAGTTAAAGTCGTTCGGTTGACTCCTAAGTAAGGGTTCAGAATAAACTGTAAACACATTAATCTGTGTATGTCAGGATCCTGTGGTGAATAACGGTCTTACATGCCTGAGGAACGCGTACACTGAGGTGAACTCCACCTACGCCAAGGCTCTCCTCTTCTACACCTTCACCCTGGCTGGAGATCAGGGGATGAGGAACACACTCATCTCAGACCTGGATGCAGAAGCCGTAGTCTCAGGTTTGATGATTCTACATTGATTAAAAAAAGTTCAAAATGAAATTTGACTAAATGTGAGATCCAGTTTAACTTGTTTTACATCTATTAACACAACCTAAACAAAAACTTTGTCTGAGGCTAAGAAGTGAGAGCTAATCTGATTAAAAGCATCTGTTTTAATTTATTTTGTCTTAGAATTTTACTGTTGGGTGTTTGAAATTATTTTACACTGTTTTGGTGAATGTGTAAAATTGATAAAGAGTATTAGTGTATGTGGGGTTTTGGTGCTCCATCAGGTGGTGGACGTCACTGGAGCAGAGTGATTGATGGGTCATTGACGGACTCTTTGGAAGTAGAGATGACCTCGTATGTGCTTCTGGCTCTGATGTGTGGACCTGAGCTGCCCGGGTTTGGTCTGGGTTACAGCATCAGTATCGTCCACTGGCTTTCACAGCAGCAGAACTCCTTCGGAGGCTTCGCATCTACACAGGTACAAATCATCAACACATCACAATCACACTTTTTAAAAAAGACTGCTCAACTTTACTTAGTCATTTTTTTCCATAAACAGTTATCTGTTAAACCCTAGAGGCTACATGCTAAAAGCTCCTGTTTTATAAACAATAATCGAGATGTAACAGTGTAAGAGACACATTTTAATATTGTACTGCACTGAAATGTGAAGTCAAAATTTCTCCTAGTAGCAAAACTATTAGTTAGAGATTCTAAAGGTAGATATTACATTCTGAAGATTACTTTGAATGTCAAACAAATGCAGCCAATGTTTTGATTTAAACACTTTTCACTTTACTTATTTAACATTTTAACTCCAACACTCGCATTTATCAGCGCGCTACAGCTATACAATTATTGTATCACTGTAGTTGTAACTGTATTATGACTGTAGTTATAACTGTATTATGACTGTAGTTGTAACTGTATTATGACTGTAGTTATAACTGTATTATGACTGTAGTTATAACTGTATAGTGACTGTAGTTATAACTGTATTATGACTGTAGTTGTAACTGTATTATGACTGTAGTTATAACTGTATTATGACTGTAGTTATAACTGTATTATGACTGTAGTTGTAACTGTATTATGACTGTAGTTATAACTGTATTATGACTGTAGTTATAACTGTATAGTGACTGTAGTTATAACTGTATTATGACTGTAGTTATAACTGTATAGTGACTGTAGTTATAACTGTATTGTGACTGTAGTTATTAATGTATTATGACTGTGGTTATAACTGTATTATGACTGTAGTTATAACTGTATTATGACTGTGGTTATAACTGTATTATGACTGTAGTTATAACTGTATTATGACTGTAGTTATAACTGTATAGTGACTGTAGTTATAACTGTATTATGACTGTGGTTATAACTGTATAGTGACTGTAGTTATAACTGTATTATGACTGTGGTTATAACTGTATTATGACTGTGGTTATAACTGATTTATGACTGTAGTTATAACTGTATTATGACTGTGGTTATAACTGTATTATGACTGTGGTTATAACTGTATTATGACTGTGGTTATAACTGTATAGTGACTGTAGTTATAACTGTATTATGACTGTGGTTATAACTGTATTATGACTGTGGTTATAACTGATTTATGACTGTAGTTATAACTGTATTATGACTGTGGTTATAACTGTATTATGACTGTGGTTATAACTGTATTATGACTGTAGTTATAACTGTATTATGACTGTGGTTATAACTGTATAGTGACTGTAGTTATAACTGTATTATGACTGTGGTTATAACTGTATTATGACTGTGGTTATAACTGTATTATGACTGTAGTTATAACTGTATTATGACTGTAGTTATAATCATTATCATGTGTTAATTTAAACATGGTAACAGATCATTGTGAGCAGTTCTTTAAAACTGTCATTAGAAATATAACAATATAACATCCTGAAATATAAAAAATAACTTATCTTTATAAGTAATAATAACAACATATCATATAGAATATAATCTAACAGCTCTAAAACATTCTACAAGTTTTTAATAAATGCAGTTTATGTTAAAGTTAAAAGCTAGAGTGAAAATAGGTAGAGATTTTGTTGTGTTTTGTTTGTTTGTCATTGTCAGCCATGTTGGATGGGGAGGATCAACACTTTTACACTTTCACTGTACACTTTCCCATCATCTAGGACACTGTCGTGGCTCTTCAGGCTCTGGCAAAATACAGCTACGTCACCTACAGTCCAGAAGGATCTGTAAATATTACTATAACATCACCATCAGGGCTTATTAACACGTTCACCATCAATCAGAGTAACAGACTGCTGTATCAGGAGAGTGAGCTGCAGGAGGTTCCTGGTGATTATAACGTTAAAGCAGAAGGGAAAGGCTGTGTGTACGTGCAGGTCTGTACATCATCATGTTACTCACTTTATACTCATTTATCCTTTATTTATTCAGCAGGTCAGTTTGGAAGGATGAGTTGTGTAATACTGTGGGGTTTGTTTTCTTTTAGTTTAATTTGCGCTACAACATCCCTCCTCCTCCTGATGACTCGACATTCAGCATCTCGGCTTCAGCGAAAGGAAACTGCAAAGTCCCAACTACATCTCTGAATGTGACTATTAATGTCATGTGAGTTTTACTGCAACTCCAATTTATCAAAATTTTCTCTACTGATATAAAACAAAACATCACATTTTTGGGCAAAACATCTATTAAATATTTTAATTCAAACCCAGAAAAGAATTAAATACAAGAGTTTATATGACATTAGAAGGAAATAAGGAACTTATTTAATTGAAATATCTTTTAATAATCTTATAATGAATCTAGAAAAAAAATGTTATTTGCTGAAATATTGTTAATTCCTTGACAACCTGAAGTATAAAACACAGATTTAGTGAAAATACTGAGATATTATCAGAACAGCAAAATGAGCAACATACTGAACAAAGTATTTATAATAGACATTAATAAAATATAGAGAATGTGAGTGTTTAATGTTCTGTTAATTTCAGGTATAATGGTCAACGTTTGGAGACCAACATGGTGGTCATCAAAGTCAAGCCTCTTTCTGGATTCAGTGCGGACGCGACGTCGGTGCAGCTTGTGAACGGCAATTCAAACGTAACGTAAACTTTTCACAGGAAGCGTAAATCACAACACAGTAAAGTAAAACACCGATAAATATTTATCATCACAATAGTACAATTACTCACAACAGCGTGTATCGGTGATAAGTTGAAACCACGGAGGTTAAAGCTCGTTTCCAAACGTCAGCAGATCGATTTTTACTCTGATTATCTTTATTCCAGTCGACTGGCGGTGCCGTGAAACGTGTGGATCAAACTGAGGGCAACTTAATCATCTACCTGAATGGAGTAAGAACATAACTATTTTCTATGAACACATAACTATTTATGTGTACATGTTAAACAGAGGTATTTTTCCCCAATATTTCTGTCTTGTTTTAGTTGCTATATGGACAGGAGAAGGTCTACACCCTGACGATCGTGCAGGACGTTTCAGTGATGAACCTGAAACCAGCTGTTGTGAACGTTTATGACTATTACGAGACCGGTATGTGATCTATCCTTCTGTATCGACCAGTAGAATCTCTACACTTATCTCTCTATAATAATTACACACAGAGCTCATTTCTGTTTTTTTTTTTCTTCTAAAGGTGAGAGAGCTGCAACTGAGTACACGTCTCCATGTGCAGTTCAGTGAGAGTTTGTTCATGATCTACACAAGATTCCAGCTTGAGCTTCTTCACATTTTAGTTATCATCATATCGAAAACTTTCTGTTTCTCAAAAGCTCAATAACTAATTAATAGTGTGTTGATTTTTTTGTCTCTTCTCATCATTATGCTAAACTTTAATAATCAAGATTTATAGATTTATAAGAGAGAGCGTATGAGTTTATATGAAAAACCTTAATAATCAACATGAGCCAGATCAGTATAATAATAATCACATGGAGTAAATGTGCTAATAAACTCGACTCGATTCATTCGACTTTTCAGATCAAATAGCAATCTGTAATTCTTGTGTATTGTTTGTAAATTCATTTTTAGACGCTGTGTATCTTCTACAGATTATTTTACAACTGAAAACTTTATTCCTCTCATTTTTCTCTGATCTAAATTTGAATTATGCCTTAAATAAAAAAGATCAAAAAAGAAAAATATATTTCTTTAATATATGCCAATAAATTTTTCATCTGCACTTATCATTGGTCTTATGTTTGTCTTGTTTTCTTATCCCAGTTTATTCATATATAATAACGTCTGTATACTTGAGTGGGCAGCAGACGCAACTGAACTCCGTCTAATTTATCAATTAAAGTCTAATTTTAATTGGTTTTCATTTATCTGTGATTTGTTTGTACATGTTTGGGTAAACTAACTGAACAGAATATTCTGCCGGATTATTCACTGAACTCACAGACGATTATTGATGAATGGCATTGACTCAGCACAGCACAGCAGATTTGCATTCAGTAACACATAAAGACTTTATAAAAGCCAATGTACACACAGCTGACCTGATGAGGAAATGGCAGAAATAAAAGAGTAAATTCTACTCAACCTTGATCCTACTGTAACCCTAGCAGCCACTTGATAAGCTCAACTTTCTTCATATGGCACAAAGAAAATATGGTACAAAAAAAATATACTGTATACATACTCCAAGCACTACTATGTTAAGTTCTATTCCACCCTTAACCTCATTCATTTTTCCTCTTATTAATTGACCCCGAGAATGAGAAATCACTGGACGCAGCTCACTTATGGCTTGATCAGAAGCACCAGTTAAAAGTCACCTCCTAGAAACCAATCCTCAAGTGTGCACCATTCATCATAGACAGATTTATCAACGTCCACCATGATATATACATTTACATTTACATTTACAGCATGTGACAGACCCCCTTATCCAGAGCGACGTACATAAGTGCTTAAATCTCTAACACTGAATACATTAATGCTGGCTCACTAAGTTACATACTTAAGATACCATGAGTTCAAAACATTTGTTCAAAGTTACAATGAAAAAAGTGTCAAAGTTTTTTTTTTTTTTTTTTTTTTTTTTTTTTTTATTATATTTTATTATTTAAATGCGAAAGATAATGAAAGAAGTGCTAGTTGAAGTGTTTCCTGAATAAGTAGGTCTTCAACCGCCGCTTGAAAATATCCAGTGACTCAGCTGTCCGGACCTCTAGGGGAAGTTCATTCCACCACCTTGGTGCCAGTACAGAGAAGAGTCTTGTAGTAAACTTGCCTCTTACCCTGAGAGATGGTGGAACCAGTCGAGCAGTGCTGTTAGATCGGAGGGTGCGGGGTGCAGTGTGAGGAGTGATGAGGGACATACACATAAAGCAGAAGCCTTAGGAACTGTTACCTTGCAAACAAGCATCTGCGAGACTCCAACTCCAGGTAATGCAACAGGCTACAGGCATTGTGGGGCAATTACAGTCAGGAAAGACCTCTACTGTTGTCCTCGGTTCTGCATAGACGATTACAAAGCGAATGCCAAACCAAACGGTGATTCAAACCCTCTGCCAAAACTTACAGTTGTCCTGGGATCCCTTTCATGGTCAGCTTTATCTTTCTCAATAGTGGATTCTGGCAAGTGACGATGTAAAGTAAAACTTTCTTCATTACCCTTTCAGGACTGTTTCACTTTAATGTAATGCCCCAGCCACCATTCAGCATCATATATAGGCCATCTAGCAGGTTACGTGGGAAGATCTGCCTTGTGTATATTGACAATATTATCATGTATTTACTGTCATTTACTCAGCACTTTCTCTGTCGCCAAGCTGTTTTCTATAAGTTAGAATTAAAAAAAAATGAAACACAGGAAAAACAACCACAGGAAAAGTAAAATCTGCCTGAAGAAGTGATACTCCTGGGACGTCATCAGTATTAAAAGTATTACAGCTGACCTCATTAAATGGAAAGCCATTCATTCTTTTCATGTGCCAGGAAATCTTTTCCTTGAGCTAGCCAGATGATGTCACCAGTTTGGTCTCAAATTTTATAGGATTTCTGGACTGCTTTAATCCTTAAATAAATTGCAGAGCTTTTCAGTGGGCACTGCAACGCCAACAAGGATTTAAGCAACTGAAAACATCCTTAAAGCCTCCACCCATCCTTGGGTATCCTAATTTAGAGCATTCTTTTGTACATGGATGCCACTGAGGTACAGTATGGAGTTATAGATGTAGCAACACTATGTTGAACACAGAATGTCAACCAGCTATCAACAAACTACCAGCTATCTGGTCTATATACCATGTGGGGCAGTCGTGGCCTAATGGTTAGAGAGTCTGACTCGTAACCCGAAGGTTGTGGGTTCGAGTCTCGGGCCAGCCACAACTGAGGTGCCCTTGAGCAAGGCACCGAACCCCTCCCACCTGCTCCCCGGGCGCCGTAGCATAAATGGCTGCCCACTGCTCCGGGTGTGTGTTCACGATGTCTGTGTGTGTGTGTGTGTTCACTGCTGTGTGTGTGCACTTTGGTGTGTGTACTTAGCTGTATGTCACATCACTTATAAATTAGCTGTATGTCACATCACTATCTTATCTGATCTGATCTTATCTGATAGACCAAACAGTTGCAGAATTTTGATTTCATTGCTGAGTTTTAAAAGGAAAAGTTCATTGCTGCACCTGATGCCCTTTCAAAGATTGCATGATTTGATGTGAGTAGACGATGGAATGATGGTGCAGTGCATGGAGTCACTCTGTCTCTGTCTCTCTCTGTTTACCTTGTTTTCAAGGACTGTTTGCTTTAACAAAAGAGGAGCATGATGACCGTCAATGTGACAAGAACTTTGTTCTGCACTCAAGATAGAGCTACACAAGAAATTAACTTTTATTACTGACTGACGTTCTTATTAAGATAGGTATCTATCTATCTATCTATCTATCTATCTATCTATCTATCTATCTATCTATCTATCTATCTATCTGTCTGTCTATCTATCTATCTATCTATCTATCTATCTATCTATCTATCTATCTATCTATCTATCTATCTGTCAGGGGTTGTGATGTAGGATATATTAGGCAGAGGTGAAGAGGTGAGTGCAGGGGGGTTGGAGTGGGTGGAGAAGAGTGTCAGGAGTGTTGTGTGTGTGACAGAAGAGTGTCAGGAGTGTTATGTGTGTGACAGGAGAGTGTCAGGAGTGTTGTGTGTGTGTGACAGAAGAGTGTCAGGAGTGTTGTGTGTGTGACAGAAGAGTGTCAGGAGTGTTATGTGTGTGACAGGAGAGTGTCAGGAGTGTTGTGTGTGTGTGACAGAAGAGTGTCAGGAGTGTTGTGTGTGTGACAGGAGAGGGTCAGGAGTGTTGTGTGTGTGACAGAAGAGTGTCAGGAGTGTTGTGTGTGTGACAGGAGAGTGTCAGGAGTGTTGTGTGTGTGACAGGAGAGTGTCAGGAGTGTTGTGTGTGTGACAGAAGAGTGTCAGGAGTGTTGTGTGTGTGACAGAAGAGGGTCAGGAGTGTTGTGTGTGTGACAGGAGAGGGTCAGGAGTGTTGTGTGTGTGACAGGAGAGGGTCAGGAGTGTTACAGTATGTGTGTGACAGAAGAGTGTCAGGAGTGTTACAGTATGTGTGTGACAGAAGAGTGTCAGGAGTGTTATGTGTGTGACAGAAGAGTGTCAGGAGTGTTGTGTGTGTGACAGGAGAGTGTCAGGAGTGTTACAGTATGTGTGTGACAGAAGAGTGTCAGGAGTGTTACAGTATGTGTGTGACAGAAGAGTGTCAGGAGTGTTATGTGTGTGACAGAAGAGTGTCAGGAGTGTTGTGTGTGTGTGACAGAAGAGTGTCAGGAGTGTTGTGTGTGTGACAGAAGAGTGTCAGGAGTGTTGTGTGTGTGACAGAAGAGTGTCAGGAGTGTTGTGTGTGTGACAGAAGAGTGTCAGGAGTGTTGTGTGTGTGACAGAAGAGTGTCAGGAGTGTTGTGTGTGTGACAGAAGAGTGTCGAAGTGTTGTGTGTGTGACAGGAGAGTGTTAGCAAGTAGAGAGTAGTGAGAGCAGCTCTGCTGTATGGGTTAGAGACTGTAGCAGTGAGGAAAAGACATGAGGCAGAGATGGAGGTAGCAGAGATGAGGATGTTGAGGTTCTCTTTAGGAGTGACGAGGATGGACAGGATCAGGAAGGAACACATCAGAGGGACGGCTCAGGTTTTTGTTTTGGGGACAAGGACAGAGAGACTAGATTGAGATGGTTTGGACATGTACAGAGGAGGGAGATGGTTATATTGGTAGAAGGATGTTTGAGATGGAGCTGCAGGTAAGCGGTCAAGAGGAAGGACAAAGAGGAGATATACGGGTGTGTTAAATGAGGACATGAAGTTATTTGGTGCGAGAGTAGAGGATGATGAGGATAGAGTTAGGTAGAAATAGATGAAAAGGTAGTAGAACAAGATGGTCACAGGCCAAATAGACAAGAGTTAAATTTTGATGGCCAGATAACTGGATATCTCAAAAACGGCAGGTATTGTGGGGTGTTTCCAGTATGCATTGCTTGGTATCTACTATCTGTGGTCCAAAAAGGACAACCGGTGAACTGGAACCGGACAAAAAGGACAACCGGTGAACTGGAACCGGACAAAAAGGACAACCGGTGAACTTTGTGAGAAGCAAGGTCTAGCCTATCTGGTCTCATCCCACACAAAAGATACTTTAGAACAAATTGCTGAAAAAGTTTATGTTGATATTCTATGATAGAATAATCTCATAACACACAATAGACATCAGCTTGGTGTACAGTCAGACCGCCAACGCCGACGCCTGTCAAAAGTGCCTGTTGTACATTCCTAAGCAAGGACATCACTTCTTTTTATCAAGTGGAATTTTATATGAGAGAATAAAAATGACAAGCGTGCTGGTGTTATTGAACTCTAGACTGATAAGGTGAGGCACGTTAGAGTAGCAGGCAACGCAAGGCCAGGACAAAGGAAACAGGAGTTCGGAGATAATAGCAGACAGGGTGGGGTGGTTGCCAATAAATACCACAAGTGGTGATCATCATATTTGGTCATAATTGTGTCTGATTCTGTCCCAGGATGCGCTTTCCAGGAGTTCTTTTTGGAGTTATTTTGCTTTATCCAAGCATCATAGCAAAGAAGACCACCAGAGATACGTAAGATCTTAATATATTTCTCAAATGTTATGAAGAACCTTGCAGATTTAATATGGAAAGATTTGTGGTGAAACTGCTGTTACTGATGATGCAGGGCTAATAACATAAATTAATAACCTGGGGTTTACTGTATTAACAAAACAGTCCATCCTTTATAGTGTTAAAGCAGGATTTCCATTTTGCAGCATTATCAGTGACATCATGTTAAAAGCTCAAAACCTCCACCACAAACAAACCCTAGGTAGGTTTTAGTAGAGAAAGGAAATTAGGATTTGTAACGAATATCAAAGGTTTGATTAACATGTTGTGGGGTGTTATTAAATATTATTATATATGAAAACCAATGTTTTTATTATTTTTCATTTTTTTTTAAATAGCTTCTACCTCTTGGCTGTAACCTCCAAGGCTGTAGGGGGCACAACAGAGACGTTATGTGTCACAGTCAAACCTCATCAGAAATTTTCACTGAAAGTGATCCTGGAGTGTAATGAAAACAAACTCACTCTTCTGATGGAACAGGATATAAGACTAGAATATTACCGCTGTGTCCCATTCAAGGTCAGACTCGGACTTCTCATAAGTTATAATTCATTTCATTTCATTTGACTTACACATCATTTATTAGATCTTTATCTGCAATGATAATTAATTTTTTTTTTTAGAAATGTAAAATACCAAATAAATAAATAAGCTATAAATAATGACCAACATTTTTGCCAGTTTGAAGCCCGATTTTCTCTGTAATACTAATAACAATGTATATAAAGAAATAATAGTGTAATCATTTGTAAATGTGTCATGTATTTACATTTTGTCATTTTGTTCTGAACAGGTTCCTGTCGTAAGTGTGGAATCAGTGGCATCTATTGACATTCATATAGAAGAAGAAAATGAAATCCTGAACAAGACAACAAAGATTCTCATCACACCTCCGAATCATCTGACCATCATTCAGACAGACAAACCCATCTACAAACAAGGACAAACTGGTAACACTCTCTAGACTGTAGTCTGTTTGCACTTCCTGCCTTCAGTTTTCCTCACTTCCTGCACCTGGCCCGCCCTGACCACGCCCCTAACTATGCCCCTGACCCGCCCTGACCACGCCCCTAACTATGCCCCTGACCCGCCCTGACCACGCCCCTGACTAAACTGCTAGCATGTGCTCCTCTTTGGTTTCAGACCTTTATATTATAAAAATGTTAAACAATAATGTATTAATTCAAGTGCATTAACACAAACCTGTTATTTCCGGCTACATTCGATCACAGCTGCTGTTATAATAAGTTGATCAACATCTTCCTCCAATCAGAATCCAGAAAAACCTTAAACTGTTGCACGTATCATTCTCCTAACGTTCTAGTTTCTTTTATTCCTTCTGTGTGCCTTTCACTACACAAGTAACATTTAACTGAATTAAACACAATTTTTCAGTTTGTGTTAAAAAACAAAGCAGTTTCAGAATCATCAACTTTATAGAGATGATATTTTATTCCCTGCAGTCAAAATCCGCATTGTGTCTCTGGATTCCTATTTCCTCACCTACAGTCAGACGGTACTACAACTTTTATTATTTCTATTTAAAAGTAAAACACTATAAAAATAACAGTATTTTAAATAAAATAAAGATTATATTGAGTAATTATAATACTGTCTTTACTCATTCAAACATTTTAATCTAAACTTGATATTGTTCTTTAAATAGTTCCTCATTGTTATACGTAGTTTAATAAATTTGTTTGTTTTTTTAAGTATTAAGTATATTTATGTCTAGTGGCTGAACTTTTATTAAATGTCGTATGTCTGATTGTACGTTTAAGCTGATTATATGTTCCTTTTGTTTCAGTTTCCGACAATAGAAGTGCAGGTACGGTGCTATGTAGGAGATTTAACCATTAGCATGTTGCTCTTATTATGAGGTTGTAAGCAAAATAAATAAACAAATAAATAAATAAATAAACATATTATTCTCTTTAATTTATTTTTATTTAATTTTTTTTATAGCTCCAGGTCATATAGCACTTTTCATAACTGTGATGTAAGAGTAATGTATTTTGTATTTCATGTCAGGACCCGAACTCAAACCGCATCGGTCAGTGGCTGAACGTCAGCACGTACAGCGGCCTGGTGGATCTGTCGTATCCCTTAAACTCTAAGGCCACCAAAGGAGTTTATATCATCACCGTCTGGAACGAGAAAAGCGAAGCGATCACACAATCCTTCGAAGTCAAGGACTACGGTTAGGACCTGTTTATCTTTATTAATGTCCTTTAAATACCAAATATATCTAATCTTTATTTGAGTCATGATTCGTATGAATAATATTGACGGAAACTCCAGTTATTTAATGCTTTTATCTTCCTCATATGGCTCTGAATACAATGTTTGAGATATAAGTATTAATTCACTTGAGAAATTGATTCAAACCCATTTTTTTTTAAAATATACTAACTATATTAACCAAAGGGAATGTAGTTTATATTGTATAAAAAATCTAACTAAACTAAACCTTCTATGTGTAGTAAAAATCTTCATTGTGTGTATAAATCTTCATGATGTGACATTTTACAAATTAAAAAAATTAAAACATTATTAAAGTTCAAGCCAAGAACGTGTTCGGATGAACAGTTTGGTCAGTGAATGAATTTCTCTACATTTTATAATAAATCTGTTAAAAGACTAAATACGAAACCTTTAGAGATCTACTGTAGGGTTTTAGAAATAAAACTTGTCTAATCGTATTACTCCTTTAAACACAGTACTAGAAGAATGTGAGATAAATATATAAATAACTGAAATGTTAAAGGTGCGGTGCACGATGTGTGAGAAATGTTTCAGAAAAGTGAGTCGGGCCGACAAACAAAACAAACGTGTAGCCAATGAGCAGAAAGGGGCGTGTCTTGTCAATATGCGGCGGAGAGAGTGTTCAGTGCGCATGTCTGACATTAGCAGAAAGCGGTTGAAACATTGACATGGAGGATAAAAACGAAAATAGAAAAACTCTTACGATAAGGCAAGAAGTAGGATGTGTTAATATAGGATCAGCTTTCCAGCGCTGGAGAGAACTGAACGTCTTCCGCGTGAAATGGACCTAAACCTTTCATGGTACAACACACAGTACTACAAAAACACATTTGTATTACCATAGTGTTACTCATTGTGTTCATTTACTGATAAAAATATCCCCTCAGCCAGCTGCCCCAGCAGGTTCCGCCATAATAGTGCCTGGGTTGCGTACGTATGTATATGTGGGCGGAGCTATCAATACAGGGGTGCCACCCATTTGGGTTAGGGACGTGTTTGTTTTGGTGATTTCAAATGTCAACATTGGCTTACGAACATCGTGCACCGCACCTTTAACACTGTGTTTATTGTGTGTTTTAGTGCTGCCAACGTTTGCAGTGACGGTCAAACTTCCCCCAGTCATCACCATCCTGGACACATACGCTACACTGAAAGTGTGTGCTAAGTGAGTCTGGGATTTTTTATTTTTTTTGCAAGACCCTACAGTGATAACATTCACAATGTGACGTCCAATTTGAACATTTCTGGAAAATTGTAACAAAGCTCAAAAATGTATGTTTATGATGTCATTTCCTGCGTTTAATTTCAGTTCATTGTAACTTATCTTAATGTTTTTATCATTATATTCCATACTCTGCAGATATACATACGGGAAGCCTGTAAACGGAACCGTGAATTCGACCGTCTGCCGTAACAGTATCAGATACTTCTGGTTCCCACCAGGAAGCACAACACCATCAGACATCTGCAGGGACTATACAATGAAGGTTAATCACCTTCCTCTGAAATTTATGAAACAATAATTGCTGACTGTAATTTTGCCTTCTTTTAAACCTTTTGATTAACTTTTGTAATGTTGTTTAGTTAATTTCAGTGATTACAGATTATTTACTTTATTTGTCTTTAGACTGACAAGACAGGCTGTGGACAACGTGTCTTAAATCTGCAAGAATATGTGTTAACTGACTCACGCTATGAAAGTGTCATTAATGTTCAGAGTACGGTGGAAGAATACGGCACTGGTAAGAGATTCAAGCCTCAAATCAAGCCTCGTTTCACATTAAAAATTCAACCTTCCCGACGTTAAACACGTCTGCTGTTGATTTCTGTAACCACGTCTGCTCCGTAGAGTAACCAAGTTTTTATTGCACATGCAATAATTCTGTATTTTTGTGTTATCAGACAGCAGAATGTTAGAAGACAAACGTATGATATCTTAGGGAGTGAAAATATTTTGAATATATGTTAGTACATTTTTGACTTCTGATTAATTTCAACCTTGAACATTTCTGCTGGCGAATGATTTTAATCCTGTGTTTATCCTGTAGGTGTGATTATGAAAGGCTCCGGCAGCTCGTCTATAACATCCGATATCATCACCCTGTCGTTTGAGGATTCACCGACGGTGTTTAAGCTGGGAATTCTGTATGAAGGACAGGTAGTTTTATTATTGACCTTTAAAATTAATTGTATTCTTTGTTAATTGGCTTTTTTGTTGAACATAAATAAAGGCAAAGGCCAAACGTGAACCCCTTTAGCTCTCTGTTATTACATAGCAAGCCAATCAAATGTGTTAATTCTAGGGTAAATGGTATATTGTGTTCCTGAAAAAAATTAGCCAGCTTGTATTTTTTCTTTTTTGTTAGCTAGTTATCTAGTTGACTTCAATATTCGACTCCACTATTTAACTATTTAATTGTGTAATTAAAGCCAGTGCCCAGTTTCACTTGTTTCTGACATTGTCCTCTAACATTCCTGTCCTTCCTCATTAGATCAAACTGACCGGTCCATATGGCGATCCTATGAAAGGAAAAGTAGTGATTCTGACTGTAAATTATGCTACGGTTAAAAATGCATTATGGAGGCTGGTTACAAATGACGAAGGCATTGCAAAATTTACCCTCTCTACTGAACTGTGGGGTCTGGAGCCGGTCTCTCTTCAGGTCGGTTGAATGAAATAAAAGGGTCTAAAATATGTATTGTGTATAATTGTTTTTATATTTGGTTTAGAATTGATTAAATCTCTTGGGTAACAGAGTGGTTTAAAGCTCTCTAAGGGATAAAAAACTAAGAAACTCAGATGAAAACCAACCGCAGCGTCTTCAGGGAAGTGGACGTCTCTGTGGATTCCAGCTTTGGAAGAAATATTGGAGAATTGCTTCCTCTAACTGTCACCACTCTTTGACTTCTAGGTTCCCTTCCTGTAACTCCTGATTTCTGATGTCATAGGTAATCTTTCTAGGGACAGTTATTTGGAATGGATGGAGTTTTTAGAAATCTACAGCTCCAACTCCAGACTCAGAGGCATCAAACTTCTTGATGAAGGGTTAAATGGGTGCTTTAGAGTAGGAGCGGTGGTGATGCCAACTTTAAGGTTCACGAAAGCTTGATTGACTGTGACGTTCCAGGCCAATCGCTTGGGTCTCTTTGTTCAGCAGAGACATCAGAGAACTGAAGCCACATTGGAACATTCGGTAGAAGTTGGTAAAAGCCAGAATTCTTTGCAGCTCTGTTACTGTAGAAGTGGACCTCAGCTTTGGCCTTTCAGCAACAATGATCCTAGTTTTTTATAAAGAGCTGAGCTTGACAGGATCTGCTTGACATGCTGAACATCCATCTCAAGGGATGGGATTAAGTCAAAAGTCATGAATGTATGTGATGACAAGCCACAGAACATGTCCTTCAGTCCCTCATCTGAACCATGAAGCTCCAGTTCATGAGGATTGATATAACAGCTAGAAAGTTTCGTTCCCTCACGATCTAATATGACAAAAACACAGCTGACTAGAAAATGAAGAATTCTGTAATATACAGTATAAACACATAGAAGATGTCAGAGTGTTTAATTTGTCTGCTTTTCTGTAATTATTCTTTTACACAGGCACAGTATGAAGTGACTCCCAGACAATTTGTATATAAGGAGAACGATCTCACACCACGGTACCCCAGAGCCTACCTCACGCTTCAGCCTTTCTACTCCATAAGCCACAGTTTTATTCAATTAAAGAGCAGCTCAAATCCTTTCGACTGCAATAATAAAGCTGTGATTGAAGCTCAGTACGTGATACATGACAGCACGCATTCGAAACACCGGAACAACTTACCCTTCTTCTACATGGTGAGTTTGACCTTCACTATGACATCATAACATATTATTTATTATTTGTAACACACTGGATTTACAGCCAAACCTTCACTCAATCTTCATGTTTATTTCAGTTTATCGTGTAGACTTTCCAACTGGTTACAACTTTTATACATCATGTAAATCATATGTACTGTGTAGGTGATGTCTAGGGGACATGTAGTGCAGCATGGACAAATTCTGGAGGTCATACATCCAGGAAAAGGTTAGTAAACATAAGACTATATAAATTAATTCCCCATAAATTGTTAGTAACAGTAAGTGCTGGAGACATTTTGTACAAATGATACCTCAGATCTGTTTTTATGTGTTTGATTCTATTTGACCTTTTAATCACTAGATAAGTCTATGTTGCTTGCTGATCTACTTAAACTCTTAATATTTATCTGTTTTGTAGCGGTGCACAGGGGCAAACTGTTTGTGTCACTGGAGAACACGTTAGCATTGTCCCCAGTCGCTCAAGTCGTCTTATACACAGTCCTTTCCACTGGTGAAGCTGTGGCAGACAGCATGAACTTCCCCATTCAGCTGTGTTTGGCTAACAAGGTCAGAAATGAATCCTCACAGGTCTATGCCATTTTGCCCTTGTTTGACAGCTAAGTATATAAAATGCCCCAATTTCAAATAGATTTGAGGCTATAAGATTTTATAGAGTGGCAGCGATAGTCTGGAACTAACATAAAGTTCAGCAACCCTTCAGAGGAACATCATTTCTGCTGCCTGTACTAACACATATATGTATTTAGACTACAGATGAAGATAGGGAAGAAGATTGACTGGTAAACAGACCACTTTGTCCAAAAACTGACCTTAATCAGGCAATATCTGTCTTCTAACCTGAAGGAAGCATCTCACACTGATTTTGATTCCACCTGCTTCACGCTTCAAACACCTAAAAGTTTCCCAATCACCTCTCCAACCCCGGGCTGCATCTTGAAATGTCAACAATAAAATCCAAAAATAACTTTCTAATAGAACTTCCAAGGGTCTAGTCCTTTTATGATGGTTCAAAACCAAGCTGGTATTGCACTTTACCACCACCAGCTTCTGTAGGTGTCCCACTGACTATACACTCTCCTCTATACACCAGCCTAAGCTGGCTGCACACTCACTCCAATACAATAACACCAATCCAGACCGACTGCACTTAGACTTCTTGCTTCTGTTCACCCAGAGTGGTCCTGCTGGAAGCAATAAGCTCTTGTTAACATTGCCCTGAGTTACACTGAGCTTAATAAACACATTCTTTAAATATCCCTATCTCACTAATCAGCATTTTAATCCAGCTCCAAATGAAAGGTGTAGACTTCTACATCCCCAGCACACCACAAGAGGGAGACAGAGAGCTGCCCCAGGGTAACGTGACAGTAATGACGTCCTGTTTCTTCTTAGGGCTGAGTGTTTAACTCACTGGCTCCACATTAGTTAGTCCACCAGCCCAAGGTTTTGCTGTGAGATCGAAATCGGTACTTTGGACCAGACAATTTTAAAATGTTCAGGTTCTTGATTTTGAACCACAGTGAAGCTTCAGCAATATGCTCAGGGTAACTGTCCTGTTAGAGAGGACATTGATCATGACAATGCCAAAGTAAAATGATGGAATGTTGGTTGTGATAAATGACCCTTTCTTTGTCTAACCAGCGTTTTTATTTATTTATTTTTTTTTTCTCACACTTTGTCCTGGTCTCTCGTAGGTGTCTCTGAATTTCTCGGACTCCTCTGAGCTTCCTGGTGGTCAGGTGTCACTGATTCTGAGAGCCACTCCAGGATCACTGTGTTCAGTGAGGGCCATAGATCAGAGTCTGTTACTGCTGCAACCAGAGAATGAACTCAACATTCAGTCGGTGAGTTTAAATGAACGAAATGTCATTCATTTCAGTTGTTTACGTAATATATTTTTTTCTACAGAAATACTGTTGTTATAACTGTTTGGAATGATGCCACACCTGATTGTTCCAGGTCTTCAATATGCTGCCTGTTCAGAGCTTATCAGGATATCCATACAACATTTATGATGAGGATTCATACCATTGCTTGGAGAACCCACACATTATTGACAACATAGTTGCAGCACCAAGGTCAAGATTTATCGGTTTTCCTAATTATGGAAAAACTGACGTGTACAACACCTTTAAAGTAAGACATCGTTCCTTCGGTGTACAGTAAGTGTTATATATATTGTCTGTTGTGATTAGGGATGAAGTGATATCACATATCAGTATATCACATTATTCCAGTGCGCTGCTGAATTCTGGGTAATGATTATGGTCAGAAACACTAGGAAGCTGTGGACACTCCACATAATGTAAAGCTAAAGATAAATGGATTAGAAATGTGTTTAGGGGTTTGAGGGAATGGGGCATGAATCTTATAGCTTCCTGGGTCCATCCTGGGTCATACCAAATATCATTCACCCCCATGCAGTACCTTCATGAGAAGGGTTGCCAGATTGGGTTTAATAGTGTGTAATAGGTTATCTTTTCTGTAATAATGATTTCGTGTTGTTGTTTTTTTTTCAGGATGTTGGAATAAAGATCCTGACCAACACCGTAGTCAAGAAACCTTCTGAGTGTGTTAATAGTCTGTTCTATATGAGGGGTGAGTGGTTTTCTTCACTCGTGTCTTTTTTGACATGAAATGTTTGCTATGTCACCGTATGATCCCACCCACAGGAGACGCATCCAGGGATGCACCGGCCGTCTCTCAGGGAGAATCCGCTTCAGAGAAACCGGTCGTTACGATCCGCAAATATTTCCCAGAGACGTGGATATGGGACCTTGTTTTAGTCGGGTGTGTATCATGGATGTTCATGTGGATGTTGTTTCCATTTTTCTTCACTCTGTGTTACTGAGTCAATGTTATTCTCTCTACAGTCAGTCTGGAGCGATGGCTGCTAATAAAACGGTCCCAGACTCCATCACTACATGGCAGGCTGATGCATTTTGTACATCATCTGTGGGGTTTGGAGTCGCCCCGAAAACTGAGCTTATTGCCTTCCAGCCTTTCTTTGTGAGCCTCACCATGCCCAGCTCTGTCATCCGAGGAGAAGTGTTCAAACTCAAAGCCACCGTCTTCAACTACCTCCAAAGCTGTATGATGGTGAGCTGAAATGTTTGATATGATAATTATTTTTAGGCACCACAGAGTGAAGAGAAAATGACATTCAGTTGGGTTTTAGTTTCCTCCAAAGGTTTTTGAGCACAAACTGAGTTATGTGAGCTGAGACAGCAGGGTTCACGTGTCTCCCCCACCAAAGCCATTGAGAAATACCTGCTCACGATTGTTCATCCCACAGGCACCTTTTCCTGACACCTCCTGCTCCATAGAACATGTTTTATTACAATCGGTGCAATTCACTGTATAAGCAAATTGGACTTTTCCATGCTTGACTTCTCCTTGAATAAAGATCATAGTTTTCAGACAGCGGATGAAATAAAAACTCTGTGTGTTAAAGGTGAATGTGATTTTGGCTGAATCAGAACAATTCTCATCACAAGACTGTAAAGGCTGCAGACACACAAGCTGTCTGTGTGCTGACGAGAGTCAGACCTTCTCCTGGACCATCAGACCGCTGGTTCTCGGTACGTCAAACTTTTCAAATTAAAGCTGAAATGGAAACAACAAGACAAAATGACTTTACAAAACAGCACAGTAAAATCATTATAATTTTTTTAATTATATTTAGCTTTTTTCTAGAAGACATTCTAAGTTCTGATATTTTCTGGTATCCTCATAAGCTCATCACTGTACCACAAAATGTAGATTAAATATTAAAAACTCATAAAACTGTAACTTTTATCTTGCTTTCAAGCTCTAAGCTCATGTTGGTGAGTGGCTTTGCAATGGAGAAAATTCTCCAGATTTAGAGTATAATTAAGGGTCGTGTGTGTTACAGGTGAGGTGACCATCACTGTGACGGCGGAGGCCGTGCAGACGTCCACCCTGTGTGGAGTGAGTGCGGTTATTGTACCAGAGAAAGGACGAATCGACACGGTCATTAAAACACTGCTGGTGCAGGTGATTGTGTTATTACTAATACAGTTAATATAAAGAACATTTAATCCAGTCAGGAGCTCTGTATTGAAATGTTAAATAGCTTTATCAGTCAAGATTTATTTTGTAAAAAATCCAAGAAATTATTAATTTATTATTCTTATTCTTATTCTTATTCTTATTCTTCTTCTTCTTATTATTATTATTAATAATAATAATAATAATAATAATAACAATAATAATAATAATAACAACAACAATAATAATAATAATAATAATAATAATAATAATAATTACACATTATACACATAATAATTATTACACATAATAATAATTATTATTATATAATATAATTATTATTAATAATTAATTACTGTTGAAATCTCTATACTAATATTCCCTAACAGATCCCTTTCTCTGAGCTAGGAAACATTTTATTTCAGAACCTACACACACAGGACACATCAGGTCGAAGTTGATATCTATTGGTTAACTGGGATAATTATTTAATTATATAATAATAGCATATAACAATATAATAACAACTCTGTGTATATTATTTAAATTAGGATTTAAAAAAAAAAATAAAGTTTACTTTTGCAGAATGCATTTTGTTTGCAGTAATCATCTCGATCGATGCTGTGAATTTGATTTTAGTTCATATTCAGACTTACAGTAAGTAACATGTAGTGAGGAGATACATTTTAAGTCTTAGATTAAATCTTCAGTCAGCATTTCTATCCCTGAGTTTATTATTATTTTTTGTCTTATCTCAAGCCAAAGTCAAGCAGCTTGCACACACAGTGACGTGTCTTTGACCTGAAGTTGCTGCTCGCATCATTGACGATGTTATTGTGATGATTATTGACTAATTATTCTGTTTCCATTTTCAGGCTGAAGGAACCAAACAGTATAAAAGCTACAATGAGCTTCTCTGTCCAGGTCTGACACACTTTATTTATTATTAACCCATCAGATTCATATTATTGTTCACTCATCATTTAGAGTATCAGTTTAATACAGTCTATGTTTTCATTCCTCACAAATACACAAAGATTATGTGGAATAAGTGACGACTGCTGAGGAGGAGCCATGAGGATAATTCTATAGGTGTTACATAATCAGAGAAATGCTGGACAGAATGTGATCCTGTGACAGTTTAAAGGTCTTGTTCAAGGACTAAACACTGGGTTTGTGCAGAATGTTTCTCCTTTGGCTTTTGTTCTCGTAGATGGTGTTGCTGAGAAACTGGTCTCACTGAAACTGCCTGCGGTGCTCGTGGATGGTTCAGCCATGGCCTCGGTCTCTGTGCTGGGTGAGTTCAATAACTGTGTTTTTCTTTTTCATCAGACCAGATTTAATTGCTCCCCACACTAATAAAAAGAGATCTTGGTTGGATCCACCCACCAGAGCCATGCGAAGTTGATATCTGTGGCTGAGCTTCTGGTAACCAGACTATTAACGTAACCCTTGTCAGATTCTGACCTTATGGGATCACCCACTGTGAGATATAAGGTAGGGATCAGGTGCAATGCCATTTGGGCAGAAGATATGTGCTAGAGAAAGGGTGTGCACTCTTATCCAGAAGTTTTAATTCCAAGCGGAAGCAACACCTGAGTCTAATGAAAGCCAAGATCAACAGCTTAAACAGGTGAAATCAGATGTGTCTCCTACTAGACTGAAATGAAAACCTGCACCCATAATGTTCCTTCGTAGATAAGATTGGACACCCCAGTGACAGACAGTCTGGATCCCTGTGCAAACTAGATCCTTTCATTATAGAGTGGTATTGAGAATGTGGAAAGTCTTTGGTATCAGTACCAATGTTCTTGATTGGAGGGGTCGTCTTTCTCCTATCCCTTTGTCCTCACAGGCAGTAGTCATGGGTGAACTGTGGGCGGGTCTCATACTGATGACATCACATCTGGAGTTTTTCCCACTGGACTTAGACATAGTTCTCTCAGACAGCTTAAAGAAAAAGAGACAAATCAAAGAACATTGACACTTTTTTCTATGTTAGTTAAACCAAATCAAGCAGAAATAAAGTGTAAACTTTAGAAACACACGTTTTTCACAATCCAATCAAAACATTAAGTTCAGAAATGCCTTATTTCATAATTGCATTTGAAAAAATAAAAATGCAGTGTGACTTCTACAGCAAGTTACTTTTAACTAATGTGTGCTGTACAGGAGATCTGATGGGTCGAGCTTTACGGAACCTGGCGAGTCTCCTGGCGATGCCGTACGGCTGTGGAGAGCAGAACATGCTGCTCTTTGCTCCCAACATCTTCATCCTGCAGTACCTGGAGAGCACCAACCAACTCACTCCTCAGATCAGGAGCACAGCTCAGACCTACCTCGTGACCGGTGAGGACTGAGGGTCTCAAACGAGACATTTCTGACATCACGTCCTCTAAAACGTCTCCTTAAAAAGCTCCTTTTGTAGCCACAATGTTGGTAAAGTGTAAAGAACAAAGAACGATAACAATAGTTTAAGATATTTTTGCTTTAATTTTAGGGTTTTATTTTTAATGACTGTACAAGTCTTGTGTTCATTACAATTCAGTCACTCTAGGATTTATATATCTGCTGCTTTCAGGGACTTTCATGCTCCTCATCATCACCTGGTTGAGATTCAATGACCTTTTTCTTTTCCTTTCTTTCTTTATGGGGCTTAAAGTCTCAAATTTGGAGCCAGAGCCGTCCTAAGACTTATCTAGTAAATGGGAATAAACAATAGCTCAGGATTTGAATAAAATACACACAGAATGCAGTAACATCACGACTCCTTGTGTGTCTCAGGATACCAGGGAGAGCTGACCTACAAACACACTGATGGATCTTACAGCGCTTTTGGGATGAGCGACGCATCAGGAAACACATGGTGAGTCTCAGGAAAGGTCAATAAGTTACAGAGCTTCCACTTTAACTTCCTAGATAAAGACTTTTTATTTCAGACTACAGACATGATCATGTTTATGTTCTCAGGCTGACGGCGTTCGTGATGAAGTCTTTCGGAAATGCGAAGAGGTACATCTTCATAGATCAGGTGTTTGTGGACCAGGCGAAGTCCTGGCTCGGTCAACAGCAGCAGGCTAACGGATGCTTTGCCTCAGTGGGACAACTCTTCCATCTGGACATGAAGGTCAGGACACCAGACTGAGTCTGATACCATGTTCTGTTAGAGGACAGTAATAAAGAGAGCTGTGATGAAATTAATTAAGATTTATTGCTACAACATTAAAGTTTATTTTACTAAAACGGCACAAACGACTGTTTTATTCTAACATCACTGCAATTTGTGTATTAAAAATAATATCTGATTTTAGATTGATTTAATGTTTGTTATTAAAGTTACAAGTTAAACTTCTCTGTTCTGAAGATGTCTGGAAACAGAAAGCTTCATCTGACTGTAACAGATTACTGACACTAAAGACTCCTTCACTGTATAAGAAACTACATGTAAGCAGTTACAGATGTTTGTAATTCTCTCTCTCTCTCTCTCTCTCTCTCTCTCTCTCTCTCTCTCTCTCTCTCTCTCTCTCTCTCTCTCTCTCTCTCTCTCTCTCTCTCTCTCTGTCTCTCTCTCTCTCTCTCTCTCTCTTTCTCTCCCTCCCTCTCTCTCTCTCTCACACCCTCTCTGTCTCTCTCTCTCTCTCTCTCTCTCTCTTTCTCTTTCTCTCTCTCTGTCTCTCTCCCTCTCTCTCTGTCTCTCTCTCTTTCTCTCCCTCCCTCTCTCTCTCTCTCTCTCTCTCTCTCTCTCTCTCTCTCTCTCTCTCTCTCTCTCTCTCTCTCTCTCTCTGTCTCTCTCTCTCTCTCTCTCTCTCTCTCTCTCTCTCCCTCTCTCTCTCTCTCACACCCTCTCTGTCTCTCTCTCTCTCTCTCTCTCTCTCTCTCTCTCTCTCTCTCTCTCTGTCTCTCTCACTCCCCCCCTCTCTCTCTCTCTCTCTCTCTCTCTCTCTCTTTCTCTCCCTCCCTCTCTCTCTCTCTCTCTCTCTCTCTCTCTCTCACACCCTCTCTCTCTCTCTCTCTCTCTCTCTCTCTCTCTCTCTCTCTCTCTCTCTCTCTCTCTCTCTCTCTCTCACCCTCTCTCTCTCTCTCTCTCTCTCTCTCTCTCTCTCTCTCTTTCTCTCCCTCCCTCTCTCTCTCTCACCCCCCCTCTCTCTCCCTCCATCTCTCTCTCTCACCCTCTCTGTCTCTCACTCTCACTCTCTCTCTGTCTCTCTCTCTCTCTCTCTCTCTCTCTCTCTCTCTCTCTCTCTCTCTCTCTCTCTCTCTCTCTCTCTCTCTCTCTCTCTCTCACACACACACACCCGCTCTCTCTCTCTCTCTCTCTCTCTCTCTCTCTCTCTCTCTCTCTCTCTCTCTCTCAGGGAGGAGTAAATGATGACGTGACCCTCTCGGCGTACATTACGGCTGCGATGCTTGAGCTCAGTTATACAGTAACAGTCAGTAAACTGTTCCACTAATAAAATTTTCCATAAACACAAATTTAGTGAGTTTTAGACAACTACAGAAGGTGACGATGATAAACAAACGCTTACATAAGTATAAAAGCCATTAGTGGGTTTTTTAATAAATGTAAACATATTTTACAATGAGCAATAATTAATAAATAAAAAAAATCATATTCATTAATGACTAATTTAAAGTTTTGTATTTAAGGTGTTCACTAAAAAACACCACACTGAGTTGATTTTAGTTGATTTATTTTCTGACAGATTTTAAACAGAAGATTAAAAGATTTTCAGTAAAGATTGTTTTTACATTTTTATATCTGAATTTTTTTGGTGCAAAGTCATTGATTTGTCTCTCAGTAATGGATCATAATATTCACACGTGTTAATCTGTGTATGTCAGGATCCTGTGGTGAATAACGGTCTTACATGCCTGAGGAACGCGTTCACTCAGGTGACCTCCACCTACACCAAGGCTCTCCTCTTCTACACCTTCACCCTGGCTGGAGATCAGGGGATGAGGAACACACTCATCTCAGGCCTGGATGCAGTGGCCATAGTCTCAGGTTTGATGATCATTCATCTGTCTGTCTATTAAAACACACTTCCTTAGAATATGAAGGCTGCATGTTGCTCATACTGCAGCGTTGCATCAGTATTTCTATAATATCTCCATCAGGTGGTGGACGTCACTGGAGCAGCGTGAGTGATGGATCAGTGATAGACTCTTTAGAGGTGGAGATGACCTCGTATGTGCTTCTGGCTCTGATGTCTGGACCTGAGCTGCCCGGGTTTGGTCTGGGTTACAGCACCAGTATCGTCCGCTGGCTTTCTCAGCAGCAGAACGCCTTCGGAGGCTTCGCGTCTACACAGGTACAAATCATCAACACATCAGTCTAGTACTGTAGAGTTTACACGGCTTTCCTCATGTACTAAATTGCCCTGTGCCATAACCGATATATTTATATTCTGTGTAAATCCACCACGATGACATAATTTTAACAATTTGATTCATAAACATTTATTATATTTATTTCAAAAGTATAAAACACCTCCAGCATGAATAGAATCTGATCATATTTTGTTCACACTTTCCCATCATCTAGGACACTGTCGTGGCTCTTCAGGCTCTGACCAAGTACAGCTACGCCACCTACAGTCCAGCAGGATCTGTAACTGTTACTATAACATCACCATCAGGGCTGATTAACACGTTCACCATCAATCAGAGTAACAGACTGCTGTATCAGGAGAGTGAGCTGAAGGAGGTTCCTGGTGATTATAACGTTAAAGCACAAGGGAAAGGCTGTGTGTACGTGCAGGTCTGTACATCATCATGTTACTCACTCACCTGGGGTTCTCAGGATTAAACCTGACTGAAAGGAGCATGAGTTGAGTTAATATTGTGTGTGTGTTTTTTTTTTTAAGTTCACTCTGTGCTACAACATCCCTCCTCCTCCTGAACGCTCTTCATTCACTATCTCAGCCAGAGCATCTGGGACCTGCAGAATCCCAACTCCGTATCTGGATTGGATCATTACTGTTTTGTGAGCTCTAATATACTTATTAATATATGCAAACAAAATGTTAAATAATAATAATTTAGTGTACAATATCTATTACAGTCATTAAATTCATGCTATAATAATAATGTTCCGATATCAGGGTTTTATAAACATTTGTATGTATATATATTTATTTATTTATTTCTGAAGCATTTCACAGTCCGTTAATAAGCATAAACATTTAGGTTCATTTTTCACAGACAGAGCTACTTTTAGAAAGTTAAATTCGTTGTATAAGAAAACTTTTCATCACATATGAGCTAATAATAAACGTGTGATTTTTACAATCCTTTATTTTCAGGTATAACGGCCAACGATTGGAGACCAACATGGTGATCATCGACGCCAAGCTTCTTTCTGGCTTCAGCTTGGACGAGACGTCTGTGAAGCTCGTGAACAGCGATAACGTAACGTAAACCTTTATGTAGGAGTGTAAAGCATGAACACTGATCTGATCTAAACATGTACAATAAACTGAACAGAGAGAATCAGGTAAAGGTTTTTCAGTAAAAATGACTCATCTTACTGGATCATGGATCATTTTCCATGGATTCATACGTTGGGGTTTGTTCTTTCAGTCGACTGACGGATCTGTGAAACGTGTGGATCAGGCTGATGGTAAAGTCCTCATTTACCTTAATAAAGTAAGTGTTAATAAAATAAAACACTGGCTTCTGTTCTGGCTTCTCAAAGTCAAATATTTACCAATTTTCAGTGGTGTAAGAGGAATAAAACACTTGTAGACTTGCTGCTGTAGGAAGAAAAACTAGATACTAAGAGTATTTTACTATATCAGTAACATACAGGATTTTTTTTTATTATTAATTTTTTCTTTTTATCAGAATGAGCTTCATAGTGTAATAATATTGAAAGCATGACGTTATTTAAATATCAACATCAGCAGGTTTGGGATCCTGATCATAGACTCGATGTTCATCAGTATTATTTAAATTTAATTAAATTTATATTATTGCTATGTAATTTAAAGGGACTGTCTGAAGAGAACAGAAGGATTCGTTATGTTTAATATCTCTCTCGTTTTCAGCTGAAAAGTGGACAGGAGAAGGTCTACACCATGAGGATCGTGCAGGACGTCGTAGTGGGGAACCTGAAACCAGCCATTGTGAAAGTGTACGATTATTACCAGACCAGTACGTATCGTTCTGCTGAGAAGATGTTTTATTTTATTTTTTTTTTGATTAACTTTAACCATGGATTTTATTTCTGTCTCTTACTCTAGGTGAGTCTGCTGTAACTGACTACACATCACCTTGTACTTAATACACTACTGTGTGTTATTTACACTGTTGTCTGTAACTTCATTTACATTTTACTTTTATCTTTAGTAAAACTTTTAAATCTCACAAAACTTTGGTGAACAATAAATAAGTATTTTATATCTTCCTGAAAGAAAAATCTGTCTCATTACGATCAACATAAATACGCAGTACGTCATTCGTTGGGACTGGAACAGACAATGCGACAAAAATGTACGTACGTGAGACCCTGGATATGTTTTTTTAAAACATAAGATGCTTAAATTCGTAAAATTCTTTATAGATATAATCTCACTCAATGCCATATGAGATGAAGAGAAGGAGAAATGTTGATAAAGTGATTAATACTGATTAGTGCAACAGAAAAATATTCTAATTATATAAATTAAATTATAGTATATAAACATTCTACTATAAAAATTCTAATAACTATCTACATTTTATAACTCAGTGAAAAAATCAACGGCAGACGTTTAATATTACAAATATTACAAATTTATTTATGAATGTGGAAGAGAACAAAATGCAAATTAAATCTAAACATTGAATATAATTTGTGTGGCTTTATTATTTATTTATTTTATTTTTTTGCCTCCACATTCTATATCATATGGATTTTTTGCTGAAATTATGTAACTTTTAAAGCATTTAAACAGTGATATACATAAACAATAAAAACCTGTGTATTTAAAGTGTTATAACGATTTAGATTATAATTTATATAAAGGTTAATTTGCTGTAGTCTTGAATAAAAAACTGGATCGTTCTCAGATTAAAATCTTTATTATTCAGCAAAAACATTTCTATTTCCTACAGAAGGTGGTTTCTGTCATTTGATCTCAGCTCTTTCACGCTGGTGTCATGTTCAGGGATCAGAACATCACTGTGTTATTGTTGCTGACAGAATAAACTGACAGAATAAAGTCAGGTTTAAATACCATTTTATTCCACCAACACCGTCAGCTAACAGTTTTATTTTATTCCATGTCATAAATTTTTGTCGATCTGAAACCAAATCTTTAAAGCATTGAGTTCTAATATTTTAAGAAAGTTTTCATTAGTTTGATTTCAGAACTTTTATTAAAGTCGACCTCTTTCGTTCGTGCTCCAATAATTTTGTTATAATATTAATGAATTTTAATTTAAAACCCCCTCAAACATCCTGATAGATTACAAATTAAGATAATAAACTTTTATAGATTAAAATCCTGTCAGGTTATTTTTATTAGCATGTTGAACAGCATTAACAGTGGAAAAAGGTCATGTGTTCACAGGGTCCTGTGTTCTCTATTTAAATAAACTAATTATAGCCTCTCTCTCTCTCTCTCTCTCTCTCTCTCTCTCTCTCTCTCTCTCTCTCTTCCTCTGAATATAGATCTGGGAATCTAATAAACTAAATATTAACTTTATACATATATTATACTGAATATAGAGGAATATATTCTCCAGGATCCTTTAATGTGCCATATAGAGATGATGAAGTTTGGACCCTTTGTCTTGTGTTCATTATGTACTACACAAATATGAGGGAACACAGGACCCTGGGGACATAGACATGGCTTCCCCTGACAGCACCACTTCATAACACCAGTCAATAGGATGACGTCATTAGACTGTGTGCTGCTTTAAAACATTTATTAATCACAAAACACTGTTCTTCATAATATGACATAATAACAAACACCACAAACAGCTAAAAAAAAGGCAACAAAGATAAAGAAGAGAGACAACATTAAAACATTTATTTATAAATAGCAACCTGTCAAAAAATCCTGTCAGGTCAAAGCTCATGCTAACTAGCTAGCGGTGTTAGCAGCACAAATCCTCTCAGAAATGCCGCTAGGTAGCATTAGCGGTAAAGATAAACTTTTATTTTTTTATAAATGTATTTATAATTTACTGTCTGGAGTCAACAGTGAAGATGCTCAATGTTTATGAAATTAAATTTAAAATCCTTCACAAAAATCCTGTCAGTTTTGTCCCCGCTAACATGCTAATGCTAACATTAGCTAGCTAGCTAGTTAACATGGGCTAACTTGACAGGATTTTTACAAGTCAAGTTTACAAAAGTTAATTTTTCCTGCTAACAAAATTTAACTTAATAGTATATCATTTCTGAGAGGTTTATTACATTAAATTGATACATTTTTATCAATTTAATGTAAGTTTTCACAGCTAACATTAGCTAAGTTGATATATAACATAATAAGATCTATTAATTTGACTTGTATGTATGAATGACAGCATTTCAGAAATAATTTTAAAATTGAATGACTCGGTTATCTTCCCTGCTAATGCTAGTTATCTAATCTGACCAAACCTCACAGGATTTCTGTCAGGAATTGGAGCTTGCTAGCTGGTGAACAATAAAAACATTATCATTTTCATTCTGTTTTCTGTGATCTACAGTCAGAGCCACTTTAAATTTAAAAGGAAAAGAGGAAGACAACATGTTTAACTGAGCTGAGGCTCTATGGACTGTGAAAAAATATATAACAGCTAAAAAAAAAAAAAACACACAAAAGGGTTATTTGGTGCTTACAAAACTTCCCTCCTTGTAAATAATGTAGATTTATATTTCTATCAGCTATACACTGTAATTAATTCACTGTGATAACAATTTAAAGGTATGTTATGATACAAATCTAATAGCAGAACAGACTTTAAAAATGTTTTATACATCATTTCAGCTTTGGGAATGGTTCGAGTATAAACAGCATCGTTAAGGCCATCGGTTACATCGTTGTGGCATAGTTACATACACAGATACAGTTATTTACATCTGCCGTGGACTTTACATCTGAGACGCAGCGTCTTCAGTGTTGAGTCTTTTACCAAATGGAATTCAGCATGGACTTGGGAATGATTAGCAGCAGACATGATGTTCTTTACAGCAGATAAACAAACTAAACACAGACAGCTCGTCTATAACCTTCAGCCACCATCTGAGATGGTTAAATTAATTAAACATAAAATCAAATAAATAAAACATAAAATGTTCCACTTATCCCAGTTATAGTCAGTCAACCAAGACATGTTTGGTGTATAATAAACTTTTAGTTTATTTTGTAGCACCGTAGCTACCGTAGTTTAACAAGTTATCTCATTCAAAATTATTCACAAATGCTGATGGTTTTGGAAGAAGTCTGGTTGTTTTAGCCTGGAATACAAATGGTGGCCATTTTGTATATCCAAAATCAACTAGGCCCTGCCCATAAAGGCCACGCCCACAAATGCCCCACCCATAAAGGCTCCACCTCCCAGAGCTTTACATTCGATTTATGGAAAACCGTACAGATGAGATAGACCTGTTATTTTTAGCTACTTCACACTTCTCATTTCCGTACAAAGCTAAAGAAGTAAATTCAGGACACCAAACATGTCTCTGACTTTGACACAGACTAAAGTATGGACAGAAAACTGTGCAAAAGTTATTTCTTGCTGCACCAATTCTTTAACATGACGGCAATGTTATAACATTAAATAGCAAACATTTGTGCCTTTCTAACACGGGAGTGTCAGGAGAGATAGAAGATCTATCCTTCTAATTTTATAACATAACACAGAGTACCATCATTTAATCAACAGATTAGAGGAGCTACAGTGGATAAGAGGAGCTACAGTAGATAAGAGGAGATTAGAGGAGATACAGTAGATAAGAGGAGATTAGAGGAGCTACAGTAGATAAGAGGAGATTAGAGGAGATACAGTAGATAAGAGGAGATTAGAGGAGATACAGTAGATAAGAGGAGATTAGAGGAGCTACAGTAGATAAGAGGAGATACAGTAGCAAACAAAACAGAAATAAACAAAACTCAAAGCTTCCTGATATTACAGGAGTGCTGTGAGATCTTGTACGATGGACTACAGACTCACTGATGTGTCCAAATCTCATACCGTAGGGGCCGAGCATCAGAGTGTGTAACTATAACATATAAATTAATAATAAGTTCTTAGCTGTGGCCTCAGACTTTAATGTACTAATGTACTAAGTGTTTATATGCAGCAGTGCAACATTAGAAGTGTATAAATATGTTCAGCAGACGTTGTTGTTGTTGTACAGTTACAATATTATAGTCATAATCACATTCAGTGAGATGTAAACATCTCCATTATTATACAGGCCAATAATTAACAATTGTTAGTTCTATAAACAAAAAGTATATTTGTAGCAGTGAAATCCGATCGGCTGCCACTGACATCACTTTAATAATGTGGATCATTTTTTAAATACATAAAAATTTGAGCTCAAATAGATTACTAAAAATATTACAACATATTAGTTGTAATTTTAGAGTTTAATTCATCCATCTTGACAAACTTCCACATTCTAAGTTTTATCGAATAATTATCCATATAATTTAAATCAAAATAATCAAAATATGTAACTTTAAAACTAGACTTAATCCGATTTTAACCCCTTTCCTTAATTTCATTGTAATCCACATGACCTGAATGCATGAATAAATTATATCTCAAGGCCTTGCCCTGTGCTCGCTCGCTCTCTCATACGCACACACACACGAATAGTACAAATAGTATGCGTGAGAGAGACAAAGAGAGAAAAAAGGTCATGCAAAATTTGTGCTTATCACATGACATGTATAAAGAAGAACTTGCTTTTAATCCCTCAGTGGGAACTGGCAGGCCTTAAGAGTAAGAGTGTGTGTGTGTGTGTGTGTGTGTGTGTGTGTGTGTGTGTGTGAGAGAGAGAGTGTGTAGCTGTATGAATGAGCATAGCCCAGTGCAACACTGCTGCATGTAAAATTTTGGTCCTGACACTTAAACTGCCGTTCAAAAGAATGTACATTCCGTTGTAACATAAAACTCATTAAAACATTTAAATAAATACATATAAATATTATAGAGAAAGATAAATTAAATATATCCTAATCGATGACAGTGTGTGAAGACTTCTGATTGTAGCATAAAGAAAGTGTGTGTGTGTGTGTCAGCATCAATGATTGTCCTTGCTTATGTCAGCTCAACAAACCTCCAACCCCTCAGCAATAAACACACACTGTGTCAAAAAAATCATCTCTACGTTACTCTTAATTCAGTACACACATTCGTCTGGTCCGCTCACTCCAAACTCACTCCAAAACTGAAACACTTCATTAACACCTGTAAATTAACACCTCTGAGAGAACAAGAATTGAACTAAGGCTGCATTCATGTTTGTTTACCATTTTAAACGTCGCACACGAACGTCTCTTCAAGCCGTAATCACGTGCAGGACTTTAAAGTTCCCAAACCGCAAGCTTTCGCCTTCTCCATCACATCACAGCTAACAATCCAGGCTAATAACATGACAGACGGGAAAAGCCACAAAAACAAAAATCAATCAAAAATCTCATTACCATGAACTGTTCATTTCAAAAGCTGAATTCGTAATGCAGAAAATCATCTACCACAAACTCACACTAATGCTCCTCTTTCTGTAGGGTGCCATTAGTTTTACAGCGTAAACTGTATAGAAAATGGTAGCAGTTTCTTAACTAATAAAACATTTTTGTGTAAATGTTCCAGAAAATAAGTTATAAATGAACTTGTTCATATCCATGTAATGAATGTAATATACTGCATGTGGTGATGGATTAGAGTTTGATGAAATAAACAGTCTTGGTAATGATTCAGACTTTTGCTGCATATTTGGCCTACATCTCAGTAGTAAATCAACACAGGAAGTGATTCAACAAAGAGCGAAAGAGTCACAACTACACACACGCACACGTCTCTTAGTGTTTCCTCAAACTAATCAACATTCCCGAGTCTAGAACCTTGACGTGATCCTCAGAAAGGCAGAACAGACTGTGGCAGTAAAGGAGAAGCATAAAAATACACACACTCACACACACTACACAATTAGCATGTCTAACACGTGTTCGCACACATACACAGATCATCTGTTGGCTTGTGGGTCGGCGGCGGCGACCGTCGTAGGAGCGTTTGTGGTGGGTGTGTGAGTGTGTGTGTGTCCCTCAGGCTGGACGTTCTGGACCGTTTCCACCAGACTACCGCTTGGGAGAACCACGTAGCGGGCGGAAACACACTGGGGCTCCTTCAGGCCTTCTTTACTGTGCCAGATACCATAACCAAAATACACCAACAGCCCTGAGAGAGAGAGAGAGAGAGAGAGAGAGAGAGAGAAAGTCAAACCTTCTCTGAAAAAATTCCAGGAAATGTATTTTACTCAAAAGAACCTGTCTCTCTCTGTGTGTGTGTGTGTGTGTGTGTGTGTGTGTGTGTGTGTGTGTGTGTAAACTGTTCATACGAATGTAAACTAGTGATCCTCTTTCATCACTCATTAATCTCTAGTCAGTTTACTCTGTCAGCGTCACCGTATTTGGTCCAGTGTTTCTCATCACAGCTTCCTGTTTCCTGTTGGTTGAATTCCTGCTGTTTTTACACCCACGCGCTACTTTATTCTCTTATGAAGGAACAAGTCGACGTCACTATTTATATCAAGACGCTTAAAAATCCGTTTCATTGTTAAAATAAATGCACATCGGTGTAAACATGAGCTATAAAATAACTGAACAGGTCTGGTGTAGACTGAAACATGGTTCCATCTTTAATCTCACATGATCCTGAGGATCTGGAGAATGTTTTATCACCTGCCTTTATACTGTTTGTGTAGAAGGTGGAGTTCTCAAGTAAAACACTTAAATGAATAGGTGGACAAGAAAGGGATCTAGATACATTATACTGTACACCTGTCTCTCTCTGTGTGTGTGTGTGTGTGTGTGCGCGCGTGTGTAGGTGTGTGTGTGTAGGTGTGTGTGTACCTGCAGCTACCCAGATGGTGAACCGGAGCCAGGTGAGTGGACTGAGCTTCATCATGAGAAACACATTCAGCAGGATGCTAACACCAGGTACGAATGGCACCAGGGGAACCTGTTTAACCACACACACACACACACACACACACAAACACACACACCAAATACAACATTTGTTAAAGGAAATGTACACAGCAAAGTCAGCTACCAGAAACTATTTAATCAGATATCAAACACTATTGAAATAAAGTTAGATTTTTTTTCCAGGGCTCCGATCCTGCTAATATCTCATCATAATATATACAACAAGATATTTTATTTTGTCTGAAATGTTACTCTCAAATCACCAGAGAAACTGTGAGACCACATTATTCTGTGAGACCACATTATACACCGCTACAAGTTCTGAGAATTCTTGTTCCAGTTCTTTGTTGCACTACACAACAATAAAGTTATATAAATACTAAGATACGATGCTACAATTATATTAATATCTGTGTAAATCATTAGGAAGTAAAGTAAAAACCCTCACATCATTCACACCGCTTCACATTTGTCTCATGAGCATGTAGCGACTGCTACTTATTATTTATGGCTGTCTATTCAGAAGGTTAGCAAAGCAAGCTAACTTTTTTAGCTAGATACATTTATCATACAGATGTTCAAATAATCTGATGCACAGTTTTACATTCAACAGTCATGGGAACTGATTGTGCGTGGCATTGCCACTGAAATTGTAGTGGAACACTATTACCACATGATACATAAAAATACTGTATCAGAGCAATTTGGGGGGAAAAAATGGATGAATATTATGTGATCTTCAGATGCAGACTATTTGAAGTTCATTCTGAGAAACAGACTCCATGTTGCCCCGAGTGCTCCATTAGTGTCTTTTATATCTGCTATAATGCTGCTCTTATGATGTCATTATGAGTGAAGCGTTCTCGTTCTAATGGAGGAGATAAACGGCTCTGCTTCATTACTGTGACTCATGTTTCTGAGATTGACACATTTCTGCGTAGAAGCATCTGAGCCTGGAGTTTTAATACTGTCTAAACCACCACTTTTAAACCCGAGTGCTTTATATTTGACTGAATATAAAGCACTGGCTTGTGTTTTCTGGTTTAATCCTACTGTACATCAGAGGTTGGATATTACTTAAACAGCCTGTACAGACTTTTTAACACTTGACTCACTTCTTTAGGCATCGACCATCATACAGTGGCATGTGGTGTCCCTCAAGGCACAATTCTCTGTCCACCCTTGTTTAAACTCTGTATTCTATCTAATCATGAGATATTTACACATGACAAACAAACAGCCTCTCAGTGTCTCGTTGAACTGCACTATCACACAGTATGCAGGAGATTTTTTTCATTTCAAACCGTACTTGAAGATCATTTTCTGCAAAACAATGGAGGCACCGTTATCAGGTTTATTTAGAAATATGCAGCATTGACTAAACCTCAGAACTCATTAATCCTACTCAGAAAGTTGGGAAGGTCTCCTCACTTACTGATTCACCAAAAGACATTAACAAAAAACTATAAATATAATTAAAATGTTTACGGTGCTGTAAGAATGCTTCTAACTGCCATCTCATAATCATCAAGTTAATTTTTCTAAAAAAGGAAACCAATTAGTTGTTCATTTTAAGAGACCCGTCTTATTTTCTCTTGTATATTTAATATCGCTCTTTAATTAAGCAAAAATACATTTTATCAGATTACTCGATTAATCGATGAAATTTTTGGTAGAATACTCGATTACTAAAATATTTGATAGCTACAGCCCTAATTATAAGTCTACGAAAATATACTTGAATAGTTCAACTTCAAGTATGATTACAGTAAGAATAACTTGTTACTTTTTCATATTTCTGCAGGTTTTATATTTCAAACAATGTTACTGTAGTGTATCAGGTTTGTGTTTTATATTACAGATGTATCTCAGTCTACCTCAGTTTTATTTATGTTCACAAAAATACTGCACATATTTTACACACTTTATTCACCAGAAGGTGAACAGCTAGTGAACTTCCTAGCACTAAACTTGCACTAAATTCTCAGGTTTCTCGATGTTTATATTTAACACTTTGCACTATTTTATTACACTTTATTAAGCATTTCTTACATTTTCTTTCATTTTGCACCTTAAATGTTAAGAGATAACAGTTAAGTGTTCATTGTGACTTTAGACTCATGTTTACATTATAATTATTTGAGTTTTCCTGCTTGTTGACATTTCTGTCTTAATAACTGAAGGGATTACAATAAGAGTAAGGTTTAGTTTAAAATAAAAATGTTTAAATATAATATATTTTTCTCCTGGTCCTTATTTTAAATGGGCCATAAAAAAAGTTCAATAATTATCGTTATCGACCGATATGAAACACTGATATCGTGATACGGTTTTCGGCCATATCGCCCAGCCCTAGATTATAATAATGTGCCAGTTTCTCACCTGGAAGCTCTTGGTTTTCTTTTGCTGCTCATGGACAGAGATAACGATGAGGCTGAGGAGGAACGCCAAGCTGAAGATCACAAGCAGCAGGACGAAGCTCCACGTAGGCAGATTCAGGTAACTCTGTCCAAAAACAACCACTGAACAGAGTGACACTGCGCTCACCATCAGTGCCAATACGCTGAATGCCACCACCTCGCCTGGCGCCCAGTCTCCTAATACGGTACCCAGGTACGGCTCCCAACGGGCTTGAAGGGCACCTGGGAGCTTCTGCCTCTCCACCAAACGCAGTTTGTCTGAAAATGATTCGTACTCCTTCAGCTCACCACTGTCCTGTTTTTAAAAACAAATTGTCACAAATATCAGAATCAGTACCTGCTGTATATGTCAAACAAAAATGTTTCCATTTTTATAATAATCATACTTTAAAAATGTCTGATTTAGAATATATTCATGAGATAGATCTTGTCACCCAGAAATAATTTTAAAAAATCATGTAATAGATTATGCTAGATTTAATTTCATACCTCCTTGAGATCCGAGACAGAGTTGCTCTGTTGACCTGGTGAGGGCGCTGGTGCATCTTTCTTGACATGTTTTTCAGGCTGAAAGCGCAAAACGATAACACTTGCAGCTACGAAGGTGTACGCTAACAGTGTGCCAATGGAGAGGAACTGGACAAGAGACTCCAGGTCAAAGATGAGCGCTAGAAAAGACATGAGGCTGCCAAAGACCAAGATGGCAATGACGGGCACTTTGGTGACAGGATTAACACGTGAGAAGACGGAGAAGAAGAGTCCGTCCTCAGCCATGGCGTACACGATGCGAGGCAGAGAGAAGAGGTTGCTGAGCAACACCGTGTTCATGGCTGGAGACGAATGATGAGAAAAGCTCAAGTAAACAATATATAAATATCTAAATAACATTAAATATACATCAATAACCAGTGCAAAGACACGCCAAAATATAACTGTCCAGAAAAACGTGTCTCATTTCCACCCAAGCAACAATGCGTTATAGATTTGTACTTGAGTCATATCTTGAGTCCAACAGGTCCAGTATGTTAAATAATAATTAATTAAAAGGGAATACCTCATTAATAAGCCCTTCAGATTGTTAGAAAACATTTCCTCTACCGTATGGAGTGACAGATAGAGCCAAGCATAAACACACACACTGATACACACCGCAGATGGATCCCACAGCCACGATAAGGCCGGCCCAGCTGTAGCCACGCCGGAAGAACGCATCAGAGAGCGCAGAGTTTGGGTCGAGCGTGTTCCATGGGACCATCAGTGTCAAAACCATCGAGACCAGGATGTAGGCTGTAGCTGCCAGAGCTAGCGATATTGCTGTTGCCATGGGAATAGCCCTCCGAGGGTCACGTGCCTCTTCACTGGATGCAGCAATAACATCAAACCCTACAAATGCGTAAAAGCAGGTGGCTGTTCCTGCCATGATGCCCGAGAAGCCATAGGGGGCAAACCCACCTTTTTCAGCACTCCAGTTATCCAGATCAGCCAGAGCAAAACCAAAGACCAGGATAAAGACTATGACTATCATGCTGACTGTAGAGAAGATGTGATTTAGCCAAGATGAGACACGCACACCGAATGAAATTAAGAAAGATGCAATCAACAGTATTCCTGCTGCAAGAAAGTCTGGATATGTGGCGAGGAAAGGTACGTCCCAGCGCAATACGTGACTTTCCGTGAAATTCCGGATGCGGTGGTCAAAGATGGAGTCCAGGTAGCCACTCCATGCACGAGCAACCGCTGCGCCGCCAATCATATACTCAAGAACTACATTCCAGCCAATCAGAAAGGCCCAGATCTCCCCGACGGAAACATATGTGAACATGTAGGCGGAGCCTGTCTTGGGGACACGGGCGCCAAATTCAGCATAGCACAAAGCTGCCATGAGTGAAGCTATGCCAGCCACCAGGAACGAAAGCACAACAGCTGGTCCAGCTAAGTCCTTGGCAACGGCTCCCGTGAGGACGTAGAGACCCGAACCAACCATGGCACCAACACCGAGCAGCGCCAGGTCTAGAGTAGAGAGGCAGCGGCTCAGAGATGTGGCCATCATGTCATCCTCTAACGTCTTCAGCCTGTTCAGCTTCTGGCAAAAACGTGAAATTGGAGAGCACGACGCCATCATGAGGTAGTGAGCGACAGAAATAAATAAAGAGATGAAAAAGAGTTTGAACAGAAACGTGGTCCCAATCTCAGCTAATCCATTTCTGCCACAACCGAAGAAGTTCCAAAGACCTGAGAACAAGAGAGAGGAGAAGATCATTAGAACAGGATGGCATGCTTTTCACCGCACATTTATTTTTGGTATATAATCTTTTTCAAAAGCGAAACACACAGAAATTCAGAAACCATTTGGTTTAAACGTGTGGTGTATAACAGGAGACGATCGTTCTATACGTCAGATTGACAGTTTTGTGATGAAATGTTTATAGCTGCTGTAGCATAAGTAAGAACTGGACCTAGCTTCATTCCTGGTTGTTCCACAACATCAGGTGCAACTATAAATGCCTAAAAAGCATATTTAAATAATTTACATAACAATCATTTAGTAAACTGCTGAGGTATAAGAGGAATAAAACACTTGAGAACATGCTGTAATAAAATAACCAGCTTATAAACAGTAAGAGATTTGTTCTTAGCTATTTTTTTTAAATATACTCTTACAAATGTTGAGCTGATGTTAGATTATTTTTAAACAGCACCGGCTATATTTATTACAACCTTTCCTGACTATTTGTGATCTCTGGATGACAGAAAGAAAGGCGTTTTTCAACGAATCGTGAATATTAATATATCTTGGCATTTTCATTATAATATTCAGGGTTACTGTGACGTCATATGTACAACACGAGCGCGTGATGGAAACGCTGACGTATGTTAAGGTTTGAGATATAAACAATGGCCAATAGGGTTCTCTGTATAAACTGTAGGTTCTGCTTAGAACCCAAGTGTACATAAGAGCTCGTGGGTTCAGAATATACTCGTGTCATTACGTAAGTGTTTCAGATCTCATACAAGGATTAGAACAAAAACTAAAAGAAAAATGATGCTTTATAATATTCTCATATTAATCATGCTTTGTGAAGTGATTAGTAATAATGCGGAGTGAATGCAACACAAACTGATGTATAAAGTAACACACGAACATTAGGATGAATTTAATATTCCGGCCTATAATAATCCTCCTGTTATAAACACTCGGTTCATGTGTCATTCCGCCGCAGAAAGGTATAAACCCAGGTGACAAACTGCACAAACACTCAGCTAATCACACACACACCTGACTGTTATGATACACTATAAGAAAACGGTGGATGATTTATTTACCTGTAGATAAATAGGACGTTGATGATCGGTGCGGACGTGTGATGAGAGCCGCAAGGATCTATATTTCTCTGGCGGAAGAACCGATTCGCTGTTCGGCTCTTAAAGGGCCAGTTTGGTTCAGTTCAGGCAGAGCGGATTAGATACAAATGCATGTTTTATTTTATTTTCATTAAACAGAAATGACAGCCAATGATAATGAAATGTTGGCCATGCAAACTTTAGGTCCAGAAATAAACCAATTATAGGTAAGAAACGAGTAAACATTTTTAATATTAGATGTTAAATATATCTGTTTATATTTATTTAGGTCTATTTTTGTTGTCATAGCTGACCTCACTCACTCACTCATTTTCTACCGCTTATCCGAACTACCTCGGGTCACGGGGAGCCTGTGCCTATCTCAGGCGTCATCGGGCATCAAGGCAGGATACACCCTGGACGGAGTGCCAACCCATCGCAGGGCACACACACACACTCTCATTCACTCACGCAATCACACACTACGGACAATTTTCCAGAGATGCCAATCAACCTTCCATGCATGTCTTTGGACCGGGGGAGGAAACCGGAGTACCCGGAGGAAACCCCCAAGGCACGGGGAGAACATGCAAACTCCACACACACAAGGCGGAGGCGGGAATCGAACCTCCAACCCTGGAGGTGTGAGGCCAAAGTGCTAACCACTAAGCCACCGTGCCCCCCTCATAGCTGACCTGTATATGACTAAAGACACATATTTCTGCCCTGAATCAGGGACATGAGAAGGTGGAATTTTAAACAATTTTCAAAAGATAGAATTTTGTTAATGAACTCGTTTTATTATGTTCCTATGGTAACGGTACTTTCAGGAAATCTAAACCTAATAACAAAGGTTGTGTTTAACAAATTTTTTTTTATCTTTTTCAAAGATTTTATATTAATTTGATGCCCACACGCCACTTATAGTCTCTTAAAATGATACACAATGTCACCATGAATTGATGAGTTTTCTGTCTCTGCTTGTTGGCACTGTGTAGCTGCTATGAATCAATTGCGCCACCAGAGGGCGCTGTGTATTCCATTGATGGTTATGTGGCACATGTCTAAGTTCTGGATAAAGCTGGATACTTGACTTCTATTTATTTCTGTTCTTTACAAACTCAAACTAAGACTCTTGTGTCAAATGTATAAATGTGTCTCTGTATAAATAAATATATAAATATATATAATAATAATATAATATATTTAGTATCTTTCTGAAGATATATATATATATTTGTAATGTTATATATTGTGATATAATGATATATTGTGATATAATTATATTATTCAAGTAACAAAATCTAAAACGTCAATTACGGCTATTATTTATATTCTTTCTTAAGATAATGCATAATGCATGCATATGAATAAATTTATTTGTCAATAATTGTCCGATGCATGGTAGGTTGATTGGCATCTCTGGAAAATTGTCCGTAGTGTGTGTGTGAGTGAATGAGAGTGTGTGTGTGTGTGTGTGTGTGTGCCCTGTGATGGGTTGGCACTCCGTCCAGGGTGTATCCTGCCTTGATGCCCGATGACACCTGAGAGGCTCCCTGTGACCCGAGGTAGTTCGGATAAGCGGTAGAAAATGAGAGAGAGAGAGAGAAAATAATTATCCGGGGTGTTTAGACAGGAAATGCAGTGTTCATTAAAAAATTCCACATATTTAGGAAAATGCTACCTAAAACCAACAGTTATAATAAGCAGTTAAATTAGGATGGAAATAATGTCCATCCTATAACAGGAGAGAGTTAGTGTTTGTCGAAGGTAGCTGATGTGCTGCAGTGGCTGAGCTGCGTTAGTGGAAGATTAGTGCACACACTCACACTTGGGAGAATCTGATTTAAATTTCGGTTGCTGTTTTATTGTTTTTAGAACTTTGTGAGCAATGTTTTTCATGGAGTTTTGTTTGAGAGACAATAAATATAAATCTTCCAATCCACTTATGACTGATCGATTTTTAGCAACATCAAATCTTCTGTAAATCTACAGAAATATTTGGTTCATCTTGTGTGTAACAACATTTACACAAAACTATATTACAAGACTGATTAATGTTGCCCATTGTGTTATACCTGTACTGTGCTGGTACACATATTGCCTGAAGGTGATACTTCAGTTTCTCCACTAGATGTCCCTGTTGGTGTTGGACAATGACACTGAAAAACATCTGCGGTGGGACAGATACAAGTCCTACACAGTGGGTAGAGGGATTGTGAGCCATTCCTCTTAGAGAACTGTTGTCAGGTCACTACATGATGCTGGTGGAGGAAAATGTTTCCTGACCCTCTCAATAATAATTTGATCAATAATATTTATATCTGGTGACTGTTCAGGCCATTGGAGATGTTCAGCTTTACTTTTATTTTCATCAGAGCTTTATGTTCATCAGAGCACTCTGTCACCAGTCCTGCTGTGTGTATTGGTGCATTATTATCCTGATATCACCTTCAGGACACATTGTTTGAATCGGAATGGTTCAGTTGTCCTTGACAAGAATGTCCCCACCAAGCACCAGTAGTGGGCCGAGGGAATGTCATGATTTTGTAGCCCAAACTATCACTGATCTACAGACCAGGTGATGAGCTTATTTTAGGGCTTCTTCAGACTGAATCTCTCTCAGACATGGGAGAGATGGTGAAGATGGACTCATCGTGTTTTGCAGTTGAGGTGCACATTTAATTCTGCACTGAGTTGAGCAGCTGAGGGTTTTTTTTTCAGATTAAACTTCTTATGTAAAAAGTTATATTATGAACTTCAATTATAACCAATGAAAGGGAGGAAAAAGAGAACGAAGGGAACGACTTGCTTATAGCTGCTTCAACTTAAGTACATAAACTATAAATATAACATAAATATAACTATAAATGGATAAAAATGCAGTGTGTTTGTCAACAAAATTCTAATTGTTGACAAATTTCTTTGGTAAAACATCTGTAATTTGTAAATTGTCTACATTATATTAACACTAAATCCTTCACCTTAACCTGAAAATGTTAATTTTGGTGGTCAGTTCGTTCTCAGCAGTTTGTATTACAACATTTATGATGTTTATTATGAAGTTTCACATCTTATAGCACCTTATTACTCACATTAAAGTGTTACCATGACTTCTGACTTTAGCTCACGCTTTAATTTCTTAATGTCTTGAACATTTACAACAAATCAGGCCTCGACATGTTTATAAGAACTGAAACTCGTGCGCTTTAGTGACTGACGGCTGTAGCTTCACTTCCGAGTCCAAACCAGTTTGCTGGGGTTTTTCCATAGAAAGCTGGCATTATGGGATGAAAACCACAACCACACACTGAACACAGTCTTACTTTAATCAACGTGTTTTAACACATGAACCAATCACAGGACAGGTAGAATATTACATCAACAGTTTCTGGGAAAAGAAAACATTAATAAACCTTGAACAAAATTGAACTGCTAAATATTTTAGTCTTAACAGGAGCTAGTATTTAATAAATAAAGCCTGGGCATAAATATACCACAGTGATGTCTTATTGTGTACCAGGTAAAATATTACTTGGTGAAAATATATAACATAGCATCAAATGCTAAGCAGCACAACGATGATCTGTAAAGTTATATACTATAGATGGATTCTGAAAGTTATGACATGGTTTTAAAAGAGTAACATGCTTCATGTTAGCGTGATGCTACCAAGAGCAAAAGCAGTGTAGATACTGAAGCCAAGCGAACTAAAGAGACCGAAAGTCGCTGATGTCTGACTCCAATCCAAGCTATAGCAGATACGCCATCTACAATCCCTTAAAGATCTCTAGTTATGTCGAATAAATACATAAAAAAGTGAGAAAAAGTGAGAGAGAGAGAGAGAGAGAGAGAGAGAGAGAGAGAGAGAGAGAGAGACAGAGAGAGGGAGAGAGAGACGGAGAGAGAGAGAGAAAGAGAGAGAGACACAGAGAGAGAGAGAGAGAGAGACAGACAGAGACAGAGGGAGAGAGAGAGAGAGACAGAGAGAGAGACACAGAGAGAGAGAGAGAGAGAGAGAGAGACAGAGAGAGAGAGAGAGAGAGGACAGAGCGAGCGAGAGAGAGAGAGAGAGGGAGTGAGAGAGAGAGAGAGAGAAAGACAGAGTGAGAGGGAAAGACAGAGACAGACAGGGAGAGAGAGAGAGAGAGAGAGAGAGACAGAGAGAGAGACAGAGAGAGGGAGAGAGAGAGAAAAAGACAGCGAGAGAGAGAGAGAGAGAGAGAGAGAGAGAGAGAGAGAGAGAGACTTTTTGTTATTATTAAATTGAAGGTTTTATAGTATAATCTGATATAATAAATAATCATCTTCAGCAGTAACAGTAACTTTTTATATAGGAGGTCTGAGTGAATTCTTTCATCAGCATCATCGTCTTACACATTTATGTTAAAGACAATTTAAAATTCTATGGTAAAAAAACAGAAAATATTTTTTGCACCACATGCTGTATTATTATTTATTGTTGTTACAGAGAAACTAAAGTGTGTTGAGTTATTCTGAACATCACACTCAGCCCATTCAGACTGCTGCAGTAACACTCCATATCCTGTAGGAGGCGTGATTTTACAATTCATTTACTTGTGCAGGTCAAACTGCAGTTTACTCCACAACAGATGAGTTCTTCATATTCCTGTTTTATGATTCGTCGTTTCGTCTAAAGGGAAGTACAGAGACAAGGGACTTTCTGCTCTCTTATGTAACATGACCTGCTTTTAATGTCACAGACAAAAAGACAAACCACAACAAAACTCATCAAATATTTACAATATTCATTATGACAAAAGAAATATTAAATGTCAAATACTGTATTTGATGCAACCTCCAGACTACAAAAAAAAATACAATATACATTAAATAATTGTACATATTTACTTCAGCATTCTGTCTAAATATGAAAATTGTTTGTACAGAATTGTTTACTAGTTATATTTTCCAGTCACATTCATTTGCATTGTTTGTTCAATGACACAAGTTTGAATATTGAAGAAATTCCTCAAAATAAAAAAAAAAGAAAGTTCCAAAAGCAGACTGAACCTCGGGAATGAATAGAGTTACACTCTTGAGGGGTTTTGTTCACAGCCCCAGACTGTAGTAAGGGATTTCACCCATAAACACACTGAACACCATTCATTAAGAACTGAACTATCATCCAGTAACAGATGATGTAATAATGATGGTGAATTTCTATTGGCTGAGCAGAACATTATTATTATTATCGTCACCACCCTGATGGGGACTTTCTGAACTGGTTATTCAGCACTGTTTTTGTTCTGCAAACACTTTCAGTTCACTTCCAGCCCTGAGAAATCACACAGATGAAAACCAGGACGTAATCCACATCCTCATCCACAAAGTCCACAGAAACCCACAGAGAAAAAGAGAACCCAGTATTGCCAGTGGTCAGTGGAGGTGGTGATGGTGATCTTGGGTTTGCCCTCTGGGCTAGAGCAACATGTTAGTAACCATTTTTAGGTTGATGGTGCCTATGAACAGGCCTCTCTCCAGGTGCTCCACCTGGTCATCCATGTTAGACAGGAGGCAGCTGCCAAACTCAATGTTGTGGTTGAGGTTGATGGAATCAGGGAGATAGCATACAGTATTCCTCAATGATTTTATTTTGACGACCTCCTCTTTAAAAGCCTGGTGATGGGCATCTGGGACTTTGTGGGGATGCTGTAGGACTGACACTCCTGGTGGGGTTTTGATTTGGTTTAGACAGGTGTGTCAATCCTGGCACATTAAAGATTCTTTCCAAATACTGATCCACCTCTCCATGATGTCTTGCTACTTGGGGGCCAGATCTACCAGGGTCTATTCAGGGAGTTCGGGGAACTCTTTAAAGAAAGCTGACTGTGTGGGGGACAGGTTTAATACGTTACTTTATTAGAATAACATGGTATGTTACTTATCCACTTTCTCAAGGACTGTGTATGAACCTTGCTAGTGAGCCAGGAACTTGCAGGTTGTGCTGGGGAGCAGGAGAAGAACTCCGTTGCCTATATAGAATTGTGCTACCCTGGATGGTTGTACACTTGTCGTGCCGCCTGTGCCTCCAGTATATACTGTTTTACTGTGGTTGCCACTCAGACAGCTAGCTCGTTTATGCCCTGTATGTGGATAAAGGATGAGAAGGCTTACAGGTGTGATGCCCACAGACCCACGCTCTGTGTTTTGTCAGGAGAAGGTCACAGTTCCGACCCTCTCATGTACCACTCACCACAGAATATGCTTTCACATCTGATAAAATTGTTTGACAAACGAGTCAATCTGAGGGTGATAGACAGACAACTAGGTGTTTGACCTGCAAGAGCCAGCAAAAACATGCATGGGTTTAGATATATAGGGTGTATTTTGGTCAGTCAGGAGGTATTTAGGGATCCCTATGTAGTCAAAGGAAGCAACAAGTTCCTGGGTGATATTTTGGAAAGTGGCTTTTCAGAGCAGGATATCCTCAGGGTATCAGGTGGCATTTACAATGATGGCATTTAGTAGATGCCCTTATCCAGAGTGACTTACAGTCATCTCATTGAGGGTTGAGGGCCTTGCTCACTGGCCCAGCAGTGCCACACTGGTGGTCCCGTGATTTAAACTCACAAGCCATCAGTAGTCCAGTGCTGTGGCATAGTCCATGATGACCAGGATGTATCCAAGACCCTGGGTGGATTTTGGGACTAGCTCTATCATGCCACTGTTCCATCTCACACCTTTTTCAGCCGATAAACAGTGGGGACAAAAACTAAGAGCTCTAAATGCCCAATAAAGCTCTTATTGTTCTATAAGTTGTATATCAAGTGCGTGTGGTTTATTATCACACCTAGTATAAATAGTCATTTTTACACCTCTCTAATACAGTAGCTTGTAAATAAACCATTTACAAGTGTCTCATCTGAGCTTTCTGAAGCAAACAACAAGAGTTAAATTAACTCCTTATATGTTGCTTAAATAAAGTGTTACCGTTACTTCTGATTCTACTTCACTCTATAATTTCTTGCATGTTTTGCTAAATCAGACCTTGGCATTTTTAAAGGAACAGAAACTTTCTGGCTCTTTCGTGACTGATGGCTGTAGCTTCACTTCCGAGTCCAAATAACAAACCAGTTTGCTGAAGTTTTCCACGGAAAGCTGACATTATGGAATTAAAACCACAAACACTGAACACAGTCTTACTTTCACATGTGTAAGAGTCAATGGCAGGGAATATGAGCCAATCACAGGACAGGTATAAGATTACATCATCAGTGTCTGGGAAAGGAAAACATGAATGGATCTGGAATAAAACTTTATTGTTACCCAGTTCAGTCTTAGGAGAAGCTAGTATTAAAAAAATAATAATAAAGGCTTAGCATTTTAATATACTACAGTGATGTGTTGTGTAACAGGTATAAATATTATTTGGTGAAAACATTTAACCTGAAGCAGCATGACAGTCATCTGTAAAATGATATTTAGATGCCTTCTGAAAGCCATGACATTGGTTTTTAGTGAGTCGCATGCATCATGTTAGCTTGATGCTAACAGAAGGATCATAGCTACCGAAGTCAAGCGAACAAAAGAAATAGAGAAAGTCGCTGATGTCCGACTCCTTACAGTAACTGATACATCAGCTACAATTCCTTACAAAACTCTTGTTATTTATGATCAATACATATAATTATCATTACAAATGATTGTTGTTTTCTTCCTGTTATCTGAGGTGTCTGTATAAGGATAAACATTATAGATGGAAATGCAGGCACAATTTTAACAATATTATAATACATATATTAACAAGAGAAAGAAAACATTTATAAAACTAATAAACATTATTTTTTTAGGAAACGTCTGAGGAACTGTTTTTTCTTATAATACTGAACATCTTAAGAATGTTGTAATGGTTCATTTGTTAATCCGTAATCTCTGCTGAGGTGATAAGGAGATGTCCATGTAATATTTATGGAAGGAGTCTCCAGTGTAACTTTACGTTTTCTGACATCTTCATGAACAGCGGAGTTTATAATTCTGCATCTTCACCTTGTTGTGGTTTATTTACAGAATGTTTTATTCTATTTTTTCTGCACTTACGAAGCCACAATTAGTTCTTAAAAATTTCTAAACATTAAAACTGCTTGCGTCATGAAAATATCAGAAGAATCTCCGCAGCGTGTAGCTCTTATTAGTGTGGCGTTGTTACTCCAGACTGAATCTCCTCAGCTGTTTGCTGTAGTAATATTCCCTAAACAACAGGAGGAGTGATTTTACATTTTGTTCATTCGTACATTTCAATCTGAAGTTTACTCGACAACAGATGAGTTCTGCATATTCCTGCTTTGTGATTCGTCGTTTAAAGGGACTTTCTCTCTCCTTTGTAACATGATGTGCTTTCAGTTTCACAGACAATAAACAGGAACCACAACAAAACAGCACACAATAGATGGTTTTAGGAGATGATTTAGCAATAAGGATATATTATAATCTCCAGGAACTACAATATAAACAGAATAATTGTGCATATTTACTACAGAATCCTGTTTATAAATGATTATAATTGTGTATCTACAGAGTATCAGACTACACTGAAATCTGGGGCTTTATTTCCATGTTAAAATTCAAAACACAAAAGTTCAGATGACACACAAACAGATTTGATGTAAAAATGTCACCATGAATTACACAACTCTGAGGAGTCTGTCGGCTCAAGTGCATTACAGCAAAAAGAGGAAAAAACAAATAGTAAATAATTCATGTGAATATTTATAGAGTTCTCATTTAACTCAAGTTTTTTTATGATAAAATAATTTGCAATGAAAATCTTTGTGTTAAAATAAAAAGAACACCAAACACAAGTATTTTCACTGCTCTCACACTCACTTTATATAATTGTTTACTTGTAGTATTTTTCATTTGTTTTTATTTTTTAATGCTGTTAGTCTGAATATAAAGTCACAACAGCAGACTGTATAAAGAAATCACACCCTTGATGGGTTTTGTTCACAGCCCCAGACTGTAGTAAGGGATTTCACCCGTAAACACACTGAACACCATTCATTAAGAACTGAACTATCATCCAGTAACAGATGATGTAATAATGATGGTGAATTTCTATTGGCTGAGCAGAACATAGTTATTATTATCGTCACCACCCTGATGGGGACTTTCTGAACTGGTTATTCAGCTCTGTTTTTGTTCTGCAAACACTTTCAGTTCACTTCCAGCCCTGAGAAATCACACAGATGAAAACCAGGATGTAATCCACATCCTCATCCACAAAGTCCACAGAAACCCACAGAGAAAAAACACTGATTTAACTTATATAATAGTGCTTTATATAAAGGTGGCGTATTGGAGCACAGAATAATATTAATAATATAAATATATTAACATAGAACAGTATCTACAAAAACATTTCATTGTAGAAATGTGGTAGAAGTTAATTTTAACTGTATTTAATCCTAATTCTAATCTAATCTAATAAACATAGTGGGTTCCAGGGTTTGAGCCGAAACATAAAAATTGTGGAGATTTAAAGTTGAATTTCTGCATTGGAATTTTAATGATACTGATATTCATGGTCTAAACATCTCACTGTACAATGAAAAATAATAAAGCTTAATGACTCTATTGTTCGTCTGTGAACACTGGAGCCATGTGATTGAATTACACACATTAACACCATTTATTTTTGTAAATTAAACACAATGTATGTGTTTTCTAAGCCGTGAATAAAACCGTACCCTGCACTCTCACTGGTCTCGTCAGTGCTAACACACTCGTGAGATTTTATTATGTAGTTTGTCGCAATAAATATTATCTGAATTGATCACATTCACCCTAAATAATTTAAATTAAAGAGACTTGATTATATTAAAATTTGCTGAATGTTGGCTGAAATTACAGAAAATAATAATAATTATGGTAACGAGTCAGTTTAACAATTAACAGGCCCAGTTTTGCTGTTTCTGTGATGAACATCACCGCATTCAAGACTGATCTTCAGAGTCCTGTTTATTACACACACACTTCCACAGATTTTTGTTGGGTCCAGTGGGATCTCTGGGTTGATATTAAGTTTACATCTGCATCGTGAGTATGATGATGAAATAAATATAACATGCAAATATCTGTATTGATCCACATATAATGAATAGACATTTATTAAAAAAATGTGTATTCTATGTTGAGTGAAAGCCTGCAGTCTAAAGGTTTAGGGGAAGTCGTGGCCTAATGGTTAGAGAGTCTGACTCCTAACCCTAAAATTGTGGGTTCGAGTCACGGGTCGGCCACGACTGAGGTGCCCTTGAGCAAGGCACCGAACCCCCCCAACTGCTCCCCGGGTGCCGCAGCATAAAGAGCTGCCCACTGCTCCGGGTGTGTGTTCACTGCTGTGTGTGTGCACTTTGGACGGGTTAAACGCAGAGAACAAATCCTGAGTACGGGTCACCGTACTTAGCCGTACGTCACGTCACTCACTTTTAAAAATTGTACTAAACTGTGACCTTTCTTATCTTTGAGGTCACGCCACTTTCCATTGTATCTTTCATAGCCTTAACTCTGTAAGATATATCCAGCCCAATCTCAGTTCTCTGAGTGAGCATCAAACCTGAAACTGGAAGTACAACAGTATGTAGTGCATAATATTCTCCACCCTGCTCCTCTGCAGTGATTGTTCTGATAAGTTCAGTGTGTGTGAGTGGGAGATTATGATGTCCAGTTATCTACACAGAGAGTAGATTAGCTTGCGAAGTGAGAGATGTATTGATATATCAGTGATTTGGCTGACTTCAATAACACTGTCCCAGAAACATAAGTGAGTGTGTGAAGGATTACTGGAGTCAGCTTACTAAAGCCATAGATTGTGATGATGATCTTTTCACATTGGCCAGATCCAGACCTTGCTCTGTCTTCCCAGTTTAAGCTGTGAAATGTTGCAGAGGTTCAGGATCAGCTGAATTACTATCAGAGATCACCAAAGTGAGTCATGTCTGAAGCTAAGCTTGCATTGCCTCTGAGCAACACAACCTCCTGGGAGTTCTTCCAGCCCTAACTCTGTTTCATGCCCAAGAGCAGCAGCAAATCATTCTGCTACCACTACTGACATCAGTCTACAGCATATAGTGAGCATGGACTGGGTTCTCTCTTTGTGAACTGGGATTCATAGATTCAAGTTTATGGATTGAATTTCCAACTCACTTAAGCTCAGCATGTAGAGTCTGTGGTCCTAAGGAACACACTATTGCCCCTTTTCCACCGAGGCAGTTTGAGTGCTGGTTCGGAGCCTAATTTAAAATCAGTTCTTTCTTTTTGACACCCAGAGCACCGGCTCTGAACCAGGAAAAGTGGTCAGGGGCTGGAAGCAGGGCTGGGGGCGGGGTTACTGTGACCAACAAGACAAAAGAGAACGTTGTTAACACCATTTTTAAATCATTTTAAGTTTGGATGCCAATGTAGGTCAGCAAAGCCATGAGCATTAACAGTAAAGTAACATCCGCCATTGTTGATGTTGCGTTTGTTTTTGCTGCTGCTGCACTTACAGTATGTTGCTGTATAACATTGTATACAGTGACGTCAGACTCGGCTCTGTGATGCTCTCTAACCGATGGAAAGGCAAACCGGTTCTTAGAAGGTTCACCAGTGGAGCCAACTTCGAACCAGCACCAGCGCTAGCTCTGAAACAGCACCCGGTTCATTTTGGTGGAAAAGGGGAATTTATGAACATACTGTAGGTGTCAAAAGCTTCATCACTGCTGCAGTTGTGGCTACATTAAGAATGACTGTCCAAAAGCAGCAGGCCTTGCAACTCCCCTGGGTCCTGTTCATGTAAACTAAAAACTAAAATGAGGTGAAAGGGGTAACATAGGAAAAAATCTTTGTTCACTGCTGCAGAAGAAAAATATATATTTTGTATGGATTCCCAGGGAGTAGATGAGCAAGTCAGCAAGTTCTTTGGCCAGTTCACACTGAAGGTGTTAATGGATTTTAGCAGTGATAGTGAAGAGCCTAAGCTGTAATCTGATGGTTTTCTTCCATGTCCCCAAGTGAGGTCCTGCTGCTGGTTGATTGTGTGTATGATTTGGTTTAGGTTTGTTTTCCCAATCCTATTTGAGATGAGTTCATCATTGCCAGCAATGAAATCAAATGTTTTCTGCAGAAGATAAAATCTAAGGTCAAGTATTTCCAGCTTGTTTTCTCTGACAACATTGACTCTACATGTGAGCACATCCTGTAGCTTCTGAGCTGTATCTTTTGTTGGCTTCTTAGTGCAGTCACTCTCCTTCCTGTGAGTATCACTGTATCATAGGGGCAAGCTGCCAGATGATGTTCCTCTTTGACCTGGTTCTTGTTCAGTGATAATGTCTATGCAGGGAAACAGATGGATGCCCATGAAGGTTTTAAATCCTCAGTAACACTCCGTCATAACACCAAGCTAGCTGATGGTTTTTGTGTTACACTGGAAGATCTTGCCATAGCACAGATTCTGTGTGATAGCAATGACTACCAGGGATAATACACCAACCACCTTGTAACAACTTCAGGGATTTTCTAGTAACCACCTGGAATAACATAGCAGACATGTAAGAAACAACAACCTACACATCTACATCTACAACCACCTACTGTAGCAACACCATAGAAATGAAATGAAATACAACAGCAGTGGTAAAGAATATGCAAAAGCAAACATGTAAATAAGTGCAATTCTTAAAAATTCTTCAAACTAATCCTGCGGTCATGCGTTTCTTCAGTTCCACAATTAGAAGTTTACTTCCTTCCTGCAAATCAGTTCCCCTTTCTGTTTAATGTGCATTTAAAACAAGCTTATTACAATGGTTTCCTCTCATCCTGTTATATTATATGTCTACATTATGGAGAAAAATAAAGGTGAGAAGAAATTAACAGAGATCATGGAGAACCTGCTGAAGCTAATAAAATAGCACAAAATATAAAAATGTACATTTTAAGCAAAAGTTATATGTATTAATAGAACAGTGGTCTGTAGACTTCATTTATTATAAAGGGAAAAATTGTTCAATCTAATTCTATAAGGTTGGAGAAAATAAAAAAAAACATGCATTACTAAGGAACAGCTGATACTTAGCATAGTTAGTTCACTTAGTGTTAAAAAACACAAAGAAAGAAAGAGAAGTAATGAACAAAGGTCACCACTGGGATTTCACTTCACACACAGGCTGAGAAAAGTGAAACACTGAATATCAGTCAGTTAGAACTGATCCACCTTCCAGTAACAGATGATGTAACAGACACAGAGATTTCCTACTGGCTGAACTGGTCATATTCATCACGAGCAGGTTTTGCAACTGTGTTTTTGTTCTGTAAATATTTTCACTTTGTTCCTCCATGAAACAGAGCGAGATGTAAAGCTGTAAATAATCCACATCTTCCACAACGTCTTAATGCTCTGTGTTTAAATGACATGGAACATTCTGAATAGATTTATTAGTCTATCAGAAAATGAATAGTTTATTTTTCCAGTAACATGTATTAGTGAATATCAGTGAGTAAATTGGTGTAAATATGTATGTGAGAACTTTTATAAATTTGCTGTCATACTGTTTTGACTGTCTTAATCATGTAGAAAAAAATAGTGCATAAATAAATACTACAGTAGAACAGGCGATGTTGAGTGATCCAGAGAAAGATGAGGGAGTCAAAGTGTCAAAGTGTAGGTCGTATCCACAGGACTGTCATCGGTTTTTACTTAAAGGTGTCTTTCTTTTACCTTTTATTATTTACTCATTCATAGAGTCACTGAGCATTTGGTTAACTATTTCCTGGTTATACAGTGCACAGTGGAATGAAACAGTGTTCCTCCTGGACGCTGGAGCTACAGACAACACAACTAAATACACTAACACACTATACATATAGTGCATGTGTGTAAGACAGTACTGAGAGACAGTGAGTCACTGACAAGAGAATCTTTTACTATAGATAACAGAGGAATAAATCACACTGTGACTCTTCTGTAAAAACCTGTGGCATGTTGCTGAAGCTGAATAAAGCTGGTGATGAAGTGAATGATTTGTAAATTTAATAATATACTTAAAAACTATTTCATCAGAAACAGACGTGTCTGTGTTACTTTGATGTCTAAAACCTGTCTAGTTACTGTAAGTGTGATTTGACTGAATGACTGAATAATAAGACTTTAATGACAAGAGACTGATCCAAAGGTACAAAGCTGAGTGAAATAAATAAATGTTATATCATTCAACATGATGTTACTGTGAAGAGATCAGTGGAGTGAAGAGATGATGATGATGAGGATGATGATGAGGATCATTCCGACTGAAAGCCTGCTTCCTTCATGGCTGCTTTCTTTAAGGCACTAGGCATCATCTTCCATAATCGGTCATCATAGCGTATCACCTTCAGACCTCCGCACACCTGACTCAGGTCTCTTATCATCACATATTAGGTCCAGTTCTATAATCTGATTGGTTAAGTGTCGTACTAGTCTGTGTATTTAATACAGTACTGCAGTATATTTGTTCAGCTGGTGACATCATGACAGGACACGGACATGATACTTTTCAGGAATATAACTTATGACTTAAATGATGAATCTCAACAGAAAAAGATGAAAAAGAAGAGAAGGAAATCTCACTTGAACCACCTTTGTACAAATCAATGTGAGCTAATTATAACTCATGTGCTATAAAGTGAGCGTAGCTTCTTCATGAGCTTTTTCTGCTAGTGGAGCAAAAATAAACAGAACCTTTGTCCCAAGTGTGTGAAACGTCAGGTACTGCTACACTCTATACAGTCACTATGTTAGTTATGATATTCATTTCTTCTTTCTAGGACTGTTGTATAAAATCAGTTCTGTAGCTGAGATTATCTACAACACGTGACTACAGACGAACCACAGCCGTGTTGATATTCAGTATAAAGTCAGTGTGATATCACTTTATTATCACTCACTGATTCACAGTGAATCCTGAATTACATTTACGGCATTTAGCAGACACTCTTATCCAGAGTGACTTTCATTCATTCATTCATTTTCTACCGCTTATCCGAACTACCGCTTATCGGGTCACGGGGAGCCTGTGCCTATCTCAGGCATCATCAGGCATCAAGGCAGGATACACCCTGGACGGAGTGCCAACCCATCACAGGGCACACACACACACACTCTCATTCACTCACGCAATCACACACTACGGACAATTTTCCAGAGATGCCAATCAACCTACATGTCTTTGGACCGGGGGAGGAAACCGGAGTACCCGGAGGAAACCCCTGAGGCACGGGGAGAACATGCAAACTCCACACACAAGGTGGAGGCGGGAATCGAACCCCCAACCCTGGAGGTGTGATGCGAACGTGCTAACCACTAAGCCACCGTGCACAATTTGCACAACTGAGCAATTGAGGGTTAAGGACCTTGCTTAGGGGCCTAGCAGTGGCAGCTTGGTGGACCTGGAGTTCAAACCCCATGTATACGTTTTTATGTAATCAAATCAAATCAAATTTTATTTGTCACATACAGAGTACAACATGCAGTGAAATGCCTTTTACATCTGTCCGGTATTTAAGCATAAAACGAATACAATTGGGGTAAAAAAAAATAAACCAAAAACCAAAAGGAGATAGATAAATAAACAAATATAAACTATATAAAACTATATAAAATATGAAAATATATGTGAAAAAAATAATGTATATACATATAGATAAATATACATATATACATAAATGTGTATGGTTTTTCATGATTGTCCTTAAAGTGTCAATGTGCAGTATGGTGTGTATAAAGTGTATAAAGTGGCACTGTGGTGTGACAGTCCAAAGTTAAAGTGACAGTCTAGAGTTAAAGTGACAGTCCAGAGTTAAAGTGACAGTCTAGAGTTAAAGTGTCAGTGCAAAAAAGGTGTGCAAAAAAACAGTGAAGATGGAGGGAGAGGTCCAGTACTAGATCCTGGGTGTAAACTACGAATGGCCTGCGGGAAGAAGTTTCTCCTCATTCTCTCTGTATTTGCTTTCAAGGAGCGGAAGCGTTTCCCTGAACGCAACAAGAAAAGAGTCCATTGTTGGGATGCTGAGATCCTTTACAATCTTCCTGGCTCTGGTTCGGCACCGCGTGCTGTAGATGTCCTGCAGATCAGGGAGCTTGGTTTGGATGGTACGTTCAGCTGACCGCACCACCCTCTGGAGAGCTTGCCTGTTCTACATGGTGCTTCCCGAACCAGGAAGTGATGCTACCCATGAGGACGCTGTCAATGGTGCAGGTGTAGAAGGTCTTTAGCACCTGAGAGGATGGTTTGAAGTCACTTAAGCGTCTCAGATGGGACAGACGCTGCCGGGCCTTCTTCTTCACCAGTGTGTTGATGTGACAGGACCAAGACAGGTCCTGTGTGATGTGAACACCTAGGTACTGGAAACTGTCCACTTTCTCTACTGGAGTCTTGTTGATGTTTAGCGTTTGGTATGACCGCTCCTGCTTTGTGCTGAAGTCCACTATCAACTCCTTAGTCTTGCTGACGTTCAGGAGAAGATTAAAATACACTTTCTTGAGAATCACTCTTTAATATATACTAAATTATTGGAAGAGAAACAATGAGAGACTTCAGCAGCCGTATGTTTGTCTGTATTAATTCATGCTGTCGTACACTCACAGGTCACTGTTATAAAAATCCACCACATTAAAGAGATTATCTGTTAGCACACTGGCTATTAATTAGCTGCACTAGTATATAAATGGATTCTGTATTAGCTCGCTGATTTTAGCAACAATTTACAAACCATCACAAATAACTCTTAAATATTAAATCTGTTGGAGTCAGAAGGGTCAGAACTCTGACGCACTGCATTATGGGATTTTCAGGACACACGAGACACTGTGTTCTGATTCAGTCACATCATGGAGGATGTCGTCGTCTGTTCGGACCTCATCAGTCCTTCAGTGGAGTTAAATAACTAAATGTCATTTTATAGTTTTGGGAAAATTTTAAATGTTTTAATTTGCAGATTTTAAATAAATAAAAACATGCCATAGTTAAACTACAGGGCTGTGACACGACATGTGCTTTAGATCTCATGTGAATGTTATAGAACACAGTTAGATTAATCCACAGGAAAAGAGACACAGAGACGTGTTTACTGATAAACTACTTAAATATATGTCACTTATAGAATAAATACCTTTTAAATTTTTAATCTTATTAGAATTTTTGTGCATAAAATTAATAATAAAAACATAAAATAGCACACAACCTTTTTTCCTTCAGACACCGTATAAATTACATCAAGAACATAAAAAGAAAAAGAAAAAAAAACACCACTGAGCAACATTTAGGAATTCCTTTCATTTTAATTCCTTAAATTTCTATAAATCTTTTATTTTATTAAACTTTAAATTTAAATATAATTATATTTCACAGAATCTTCACAAAAAAACTGTTCCTAATTTATTGCCTTCTCTCTTTTTCTCCAATTAATGTTAGAGTTCATTTTCATGCTTTCATTAAAAACAAACAATCTGTTTGTTTGTTTGTTTGTTTGTTTGTTTGTTTGTTTTTTTCTCACAACATTTCTGTTCTTTCCCTGTTTGTGTTTTAGTCATCAGTCCTCAGTGTGTAAAACTCATCTGAGTCTCTTCCTGGACACTGATGACGTGTGAGTGATGGGACGCTGTGATTGGATGATTTCTGCTTGACTCTTCACTCCTCTGTATTTCTGTCTGTATTCAGTCTGAGTGTTCAGTCAGTGTTCAGTGAGGTTCATCTGAGCTGCTGATTTACTCACAATCCAGGATGAAGTTATTGTTGATCTTCTTCACACTCATGTGTGTGACGGACACTGAAGCAGGCGGTAAGTCAGAGTTTATTCATGTAAATATTTATTAATGATATTAAATCGTCATAATGTCGGTGTTTTAACTGGATTTATATTAAACACGTTGTTTCAGATCATCACAATGTTTTATAAATGATAATAAAGTTTAATGAATCTGTTGATAATCTGATGTTTAAACATGATTTTGTTTCTGTGTGAATTTCAGTTAAACAACACACACTGGATTTAGTCGCTTGTTCAGACACTGATGAGGAGTATATGGTGGGGATCGATGGAGAGGAGCGGTTTTATGCAGATTTTAAACAGAAGAAGGGAGTAGATGCGCTGCCTCCATTCTCTGATCCTATCGACTTCCCCGGAGCATACGAGTACGCCGAGGCTAACATGGGCGTCTGTAAACACAACTTAGACGCGTGGAAAAAAGACTTTAAAGACATGCCTGTGCCTCAGGGTGAGTAACTCACTGTACACAAAGGAGCTTTTATACATTTAATATAAAATAATTTACATGAATCTGTTATATTTGTTGTAGATTTGACTGTTCTGAAGTTCTGAGTATTTAAACTGTCAGTAAACTTTAATAATTACATTATAAAGACATTAATATACTGAACCCTACAGAATAAACACTGACACTACAGTACAGTTATAGTACAGTGTTTATATTCAGTTTAGTGTTTAATAAAACATCACACAGTGAATCACATCATTAATACAGTTATCTGATCTGGAACATCAAATATTTAATTAATTAGATTTATTTATAGAGAATTGTAGTTTAAACTCAAATGTAGTTTAAACTCAGTTACAATCAGAGAACTAATGATGTGTTTAAATATAAATACACTGATAAATCTTTCAAACATCTCTCTCTCTCTCTCTCTCTCTCTCTCTCTCACTCACTCACTCACTCACTCACTCACTCACTCACTCACTCACTCACACACACACACACACACATACACACACACAGTGCTAACAGTAGATTGTATAATTGGTTACTGGACAATGATGCAGAGAGATAACACATAACTGAGTACTGAACACAATCAGAGGGCAGATTTGTCACTAATCACAGTTCAAGGGTTTCTTCTGTCATTTGTTTATAAACTTTGAATTGAGGTTTAATAAACCTATAATAAAGCTTCTGTCTTCTAAACACTTAATGTTTAAAATATTCCTGATCTGTTGGTGATTAGAAGTTAGAGACAATCAGGAGAAATAATAAACATACCACAGACTCAGAGTTATAACACTGATGATTTTGTGGTTTATATTTCTGCCCAGATGCCCCACAGAACTCCATCTACCCCAAACAAAAGATGCAGCTGGGTTCAGAGAACACACTCATCTGTCACTTCACACGTTTCTTCCCTCCACATGTTACTGTGCGCTGGACCAAGAACGGTGAAGACGTGACGGACAAATCCACACTCAGTCAGTTCTACCCAAATGAAGACAACACCTTCAACCAGTTCTCTCACCTGTCCTTCACCCCACAGGAAGGAGACATTTACACCTGCACAGTGGAGCACAAGGCGCTGGATTCACCTGACACCAGGACATGGGGTGAGACGTGAGGAGTGTTTAATACTGATTCTGTCTTTATTAAGTACAGAAATAACCCTCTGTGTGTGTGTGTGTGTGTGTGTGTGTGTGTGTGTGTGTGTGTGTGTGCATCTGTGTGTGTGTAGAGGTGAATGTTGAACTTCCCAGTGTTGGTCCGTCTGTGTTTTGTGGTGTTGGTCTGTTTGTAGGTTTGCTCGGAGTCGCTACTGGAACTTTCTTCCTGGTTAAAGGAAACCAGTGTAACTGAAGCTTCAGGTAACTGAAACAATTAAACATCACATGTATTATATCTGATAAAGTGTACAGCGCTGACACAAACCTGTCTCTGTGTTTCAGACAGAGGTGAAGAGACGCATTAGATTCCTGCCATCAACTAAAGTTTCAGTCATCTGTTAGAGCACTGAAGTGTTTATCTGTTCCTCTGTACAACTGTGTGTTGGATTCTTCTAAACTCACTGCATAAATCTGTTAAAGTGTTTGTCATTTATAGAAATGTCTAATTGATGTTAGAGGAGAGAAGGAAAGTGAATATGAACAGGAATTCTTACAAATAATAAAATAAATCAACTTTATTTATGTGAAAATGTGTGATCAGGTGATTTCTTCCACACAGAGACATTTGTTGCACCAGTAAAAATAAAAAAAATTAAAAATAATCTGTAGTCCAGTTTGAAGTACTTTTGATCACACATCACATGCAATAAGTGTTGTTCAGATGTTCAGATTAAAACTACTAAAAAAATGAAAATCGGTCTTCATTTTTCTCTTAGAGACCAACGGATTTAACAGTAAACCTGCAGTAGAGCAGCGACAACCTGCAGACTTTTTCTGATTGTCTCTCGACACTCAGACACTTAGTTTAAGACACAAGTTTAGACAACCTGCTAACCTGCTCTCTGTAGCACAAACATCATTTTATTTGGTCTATTTTTTATATTTATTCATGTCCAAGTTTTTTGCACTCAGTCTCTTACATTAAATTGTATGTAACACTAATAACAGTGAAAAAATCAGTTTCAGTGTAAAATATAAATGTTAAATGTAAATATTAAAAGTACATTTTAATTCTACATGTTAAAGGTTGAACATTTGGTTGATATGATAAGTGTCCCGTCCCCTCAGGGAGCTTCACTGGATAAACCTGGTGTTGGGTTTAAAACTTCACTGTTACTGGAATCAGGTAACTGGTGTAAAGAGAAAAGTGTTTATTTTGTGTTCAGGACACGTTTAGGACGATGATATAATCACCACAATCAGTAAATCCTGAACTTAGTCTCTGGTGTTACATTACAGACAGAATGTGAGATGTTGTAGGAGTTTTAGTGCTCAGTGATTTAATAGGAGATAACAACGACTATCTGACTCTATTCTGTACTTCTGTTATTTCACTATAAGTTATTGTAAGGTGTGAAGCTCTTATAGGAAAGTTTTATTCATGTGATAAAGATACAACATGAAATAATGTGAAACAGCAAAAGTGCATCACAATAATAATCAATAATCATTCACTGTTTTACTGAATGATGGTGGATTTAACAATCTCTCAATCAGTTCTGATTTAACAGTTAGAATAAAACCTGTACACACACTTATGTAATGTGTGTGTGTGTATGTGTGAGTGTGTGTGTGTGTTTTTTTTTACCTGTTCAGGTTTAACAAAAACTTCTGTTTCTCTAATATTATTTCAGAAAACAGTTTTATTAGAGACAACATTAAAGTCTATTAGCATCACAGTTATTAGAATTAGCACATAGTTAAATACCGAACGTTTTTAAAATAAACAATATATATAAAGACTGATATTCTGTTAGGAAAAATATTAACTAAACATAAAAATAAAACCTATAGTAAGAAATATTTTACTAATATTTATATAGATTCAAATTTAAGTAGCTAAATTACTTTTAGTTTACGGGGGGGTCACGGTGGCTTAGTGGTTAGCACGTTCGCCTCACACCTCCAGGGTCGGGGTTCGATTCCCGCCTCCACCTTGTGTGTGTGGAGTTTGCATGTTCTCCCCGTGCCTCGGGGGTTTCCTCCGGGTACTCCGGTTTCCTCCCCCGGTCCAAAGACATGCATGGTAGGTTGATTGGCATCTCTGGAAAATTGTCCGTAGTGTGTGAGTGTGTGAGTGAATGAGAGTGTGTGTGTGTGTGCCCTGTGATGGGTTGGCACTCCGTCCAGGGTGTATCCTGCCTTGATGCCCGATGACGCCTGAGATAGGCACAGGCTCCCCGTGACCCGAGGTAGTTCAGATAAGCGGTAGAAGATGAGTGAGTGAATGTTACATTCCATGTTCAATGTTAGATTCCATTCAAAAACCAAGGTAGAAGAAGGAGTGAGGTCATAGGTGAAAGGTGAGTGAGAGGGCAAAGGGCAGGTGTCAGAATAAAAGGCATTTTTTATTGATTTGATGTTATTTTAATGTGCAGATGTGTGATTGAAAAATGAAACATAATTTAAAAAAAAAAGACACTTGTGTAGACCAGTCATGTCTAACAGTCTGATAACTTGGACAGTAGTTTCTGTGTTATTGTCATACAGAAACTTATAGAATGTAAGAATAAAGAAGAAACAATTTAAACACAAAACTGTGATACAAACTATTTTTACTAACAATTTATAATTAACAAGGACATAAACATCACACCAAAACATCTCATGTTCATCCCTAACTACATGTAAAAACAATGTTATTATTATTATTATTATTATTATTATTATTATTATTATTATTATTATTATTATTTAATTCATTATCATAGTTGTTGTTTATTTATTTCTTTATTTTTTATTTTTTTACAATTTTGCCCCTGTGCAGTTTTTAGAGAGAATAAAATTGGATTAAATTCTGCCTGGTAACATGTGACTGTGTGTGTGTGTGTGTGTGTGTGTGTGTGTGTATTACAGTAGATCTTCTGTACTTTCCTCAGTCAGATCTGAGACTCAGAGAAGAAACAATGTTCAGGCTCCTGATTCTGTTCATCGTCCAGTCTGCGATCCTGAACACAGCCAGTGAGTGTTTACTGTAATAATGTTAATGAAATAATGTTAATTAAATAATCTTACTGTAATAATGTTAATGATATAATGTTAATGAAATAATGATTTATTTTGTTTATTGTTCAGAAAAGAATGAAAACATATGTTTAGAAGGAAACAGATATTAATTACATTTAACACTGAACCTTTTACAGAAGCGGAGATTTATTTATTTATTTATAGTTGTGTTTAAAAGCAGATTTAAAGACAGAATTAGTGTTAAATGTTAAATAACATTTTACTTTGTTTCAGCAGTGTGAATGTTTTGTTGTTATTTTCTCTCAGATGGAGATCACCTGTCAGTTCCACGTTGGTGTTACTGGAATAAAGATGATCTCAGTGATATGGAGTTCATAGAGTCTTACATCATGAACAAGATTAAATACGCTGAGTTTAACAGCACTCTGGGGAAGGTTGTGGGATACACTGAGACTGGTGTCAGAAACGCAGAGGTATGGAACAAAGACACTGCAGATCTACAAGCACGAAAAGCCCAGGTGGAAACTGTCTGTAAACCTAATGTTGGGAATTACTACAGCGCTGTTCTGAGTAAAACAGGTGAGATTATTTTACTAACATAAAAACTTTTATTCTGTAATATTTACACTATTTCCTCTTTCTGTATCCCTGAAACACATTTATCTTTATTTTATAATAGATTAGTTTCACACATTAAAATAAATAGATTTTATTCACTGAGCTGCTCAACTGTAGCTTCTAAATACAACTGATGACCTGTTACACATTATTATTATTATTATTATTATTATTATTATTATTATTATTATCTGTGGTTTATTTCTACAGTTGAGCCTCAGGTTAAAGTGAAGTTGGTGAAGAAATCAGACGGCTCTCATCCTGCCATGTTGATGTGCAGCGCTTACAACTTCTACCCTCCACTCATCAAAGTGACCTGGCTGAGGAACGGTAAGGAGGTTAAAGGAGGTCAGACGTCCACTGAGGAGATGGCTGATGGAGACTGGTACTATCAGATCCACTCACACCTGGAGTACACACCTGAGTCTGGAGAGGAGATCTCCTGTGTGGTGGAACACGCCAGCTTCAAAAAACCCATGAGCTATAAATGGGGTGAGTCTCATTACCACTGTCTGATCTACAGTCTGATCTACAGTCTGATCTACAGTCTGATCTACAGTCTGGTCTACAGTCTGATCTACATATCTAAGTCCACAAAACTGAGAAATTGACTTTTAACAAGTCATCAGAAAAATAAGACCTGATGTTACATCAGTAATAATAATATATTTCTGTTATATATTAATTAAATCCCTGTGGGTGTCTCAGATCCGTCCATGTCTGAACCTGATAAGAGTAAGATTGCTATCGGAGCGTCAGGTCTGGTTCTGGGGGTCGTGCTTTCAGCTGCTGGATTCATCTACTACAGGAAGAAATCCTCAGGTCAGTGACTGAACCTCCAGGAATCATCTAGAACATCTGTGGATTAGATCATGAATAAAATCAATTATTAATAAACCATTGAACCTGATCTCTGATCTTCATCTGTCTGTTTGTTGTTCTCAGGACGGATCCTGGTCCCGACATAAACACAGGTACGAGTCTGGAGTTAGTTTATATTTATTTACCCAGAATGCTCTGTGTTTATCTTCAGCTACACTAATATCTTACACGTGAATCTTCATCTTCTCAGGTCTTCAGGAGGAGGAACACTGGAGTGTTTACTGGAACCTCATCAGATAAACACCTGCTTTATTCCTAACAGTGAGATCTTACTGAGACATTAATGTGTTCTTCTGTTTGTTATCACTTACTTTTAGCTTTTAACATTTTAATAAAACTCGTGTTAAATATTTTGATTTTAATCTTTATAAAAATTATTCAGTAGAAAATAAACAAACTGAGTTTAGACACATCCAGATTTCTGAACATGTAGAAATGAAGGTTTTAAAATGAACCTGAAACTTTTCATTATTAAATCTTTAGCGCCCCCTACAGTCTGTTTAACTCTGACTCACTTCTACAGGTTTAGTGACTGTTTATTATCAGTTTATACTAACACTCATCTGTACTTTTCTGTTTCTGATCATCAGTCACTTCAGTTTCATTTGAATTGTTTTTGATTCTGTTCGTTTGCTGAATCTTTAAAACTGAATTAAATAAATCTGATTACATGAAAAACTTTCAACAGATTTCACTTTGCATCAATTCTACAGCTGAAATAAAGTCAGATTTTATTAGTCAACTTTTCATCCTAATTATTTTATTGTGTGAGAATCAGATGAGTCTGAGGTTCAGAACAAAAGAGCTATTAATAATAATAATAATAATAATAATAATAATAATAATAATAATAATAATAATAATAATTGAGATCATTGTGACTTTAATTAAATTATTTTAATTATTTGATTTAATTTGCTTCTAAACTTCTTTGTGACCTTCAGCACCAGAGGATCAACACAATGATTCGATTTATTTTCTCTTGTATTACAGAATATTTATTATTTTGGTAGAAATCTTTAATTGAAGTAAACGAGTGAGACACAACATGAAGGAGAGATAAACAGATGAACAGATATATTTACAGACCCGACTCTGACTTCCTGTCAGCTGTGGGATTTGATCTCATAACCTTCAGATCAGATAAAATCTATAAAATCTACAACTTCTTTAGGCTTTGAGAAAAAAAGAGATGTGAGATTAATAAACATGTAAAGAGATAGATAGATAGATAGATAGATAGAGATAGATAGATAGATAGATAGATACTCAAGTCAAGTAATTTTTATTGTCACATCACCACAACACATGTGCCATGGTAGGTAGATGGATGGTAGACAGACAGACAGACAGACAGACAGACGGACAGCCAGCCAGCCAGCCTTGGGACTTGAACCCACAGCTTCACCCACTGATCAACACCAGCCCCGTCTCTGGTTCTGACTCGTCCTTTATCTCCTGCTCTACATTTCTCTAAATATTTCTCGAAATCTAAAAAAAAAACATGAATCCTTCCATATTTCCATCTAAATGAAGACCCTCAGCCTTGTACTGATGATCACACCCATAACATCACACCTGAAGATCTCTCCATGTCTCCATTCTGTTCAGAACATGAACCAGTGTGACCCAGTCATCAGACTCCAGACACCAAACACACACCAGACTCCAGACGTAGGAGACGTTCCATGTGAACTGGACCATGACATTTACATACACATACAGTACATGAGGGTGTAAAGGGATTTCAGTGTCTGTTTCTTACTGCAGTAAAAGTCTGACTTGTTTTATCTAAATAAATTAAACAGAGTTCGTAACATCACGTAATGAGACATCAGATTTAAGTAAAGTAATAAAGACTCAGAGCTCGTGATCTTTCAGTGTCCTCTGGCTGCTCGGTATCAGATCATCACACTGCTAACTGTTATACTGTATGTTAGCATCGGGCTAATATGATGATATAAAACATAAACCAATGGATGGAATTTATTAAAGATTTATCTAATTAATGTTACATACTGAGTTACTAGTGATGATTTAACTATTTATTTCTGTCTTCTGTAAATATAAATGAAAGTTCTTCTTGTATACAGGAGATAAACTGCACTGTGTTTCACCATCTAATCTTATTTAACTGTAAGTTTGTACTGTTTTTTCCCTAAATCTTGAGCAGAGCTCATGTTTTGTTCCAGATCTTTCAATAACGTCTTCCTCTGGTTACTGATGACATCATAATGTTCCTGCGCTGTAAATGGTTCATGTGTGAAAGTGTCTTCAGGAATTTGAGACTTTTCCATTGTGTGTGTTTAATGGAGATGATTTTAAACTCTCAGTCCTACTCATAAGTTCTTCTTCTGACATCATCCTGAATGTGATAAAGTAAATATTCATCATAAGACCTTCTAACTAACTGTTTGGTTTCATCATCATTTAGTAAACTGTCTAGTTCACATGTTCCACCTCAGATGTGTGTGGATTAGAATAAAAACCGTCTCCTCCAGACCAGATTACATCATCAGAATATCAGCAGAAATTAAAACACACTCATTTCTCTTCATTAGTTTCAGACAGAAAAGCGTATTAATGAGATGAAACACAGATACAGATACAGAATTCTCCTGATGTTAATCTTCCACATGTGATTATTTAATCAATCCTCAGACTCAGAGTTAACACTGAACATTTTAACATCTGGAGACAGGTGTTAAAGGTCTGTGGATCTTCTGCGTTAAGTTAAGACGTTGACATGTTTGCTTCCTTTCTTCATATTCTGGGAAAGTATTTTACTATTTTAATGTTTTAACAATAAATGTGAAAATTTGCATCTAAACTTTCTACATTTTAACTAAAAGATTTAACAAGCAGAGTTTTTCCTGAAGTGTCTGAAGGTTTACTATATAAACCAGTACCTGGTTTCTGTCAGTGATTTTATTAAATCAGCATTCCAATCACGTTTTAATTATTATTATTATTATTATTATTATTATTATTATTATTATTATTATTATTATTATAAATATTATTATTATTATTCATTTTATTATTTTTTTTATTATTAAATTGACTTGTAATGTATTAGATGTGACACTTAGTTAAAGGCTGTTTAATGTTTTTATTTCTATTTGTCATTGTTTTGGGATTAAAAAAATAGAAGACTAATTTATTTCAGCAGATTTTATTATTGACACTAAAACACAGAGCAAAATCTATGCAGTTTGTCAAGTCTGTGTGTCACGTGTCTAACTCTACACAAGGAGACTCCACACTTCTAACCTGCTGAGACACTTTCTGAAGGAATAAACTCATATATATATAATATATAATATATAATAAATATATCATTTATACTGAAAGAGCAGAAATTTAACCGAAATCCTGCACAATAAATATTTCTTATATATTAACTGTAGAATCACTCAGTAATGTAACATAGAATTAATTAACAGAATTAAATACGAGCGTTAGCTTTGTTACTGATGTCATACAGTACAAAAAGCTTATAATTAATCAGAAGCAGTTTACAGGCTTCAGGATGGTGGAAACAGGTATAAATAATAATGTTAATAAGGTCAAGGATCATAAATCATTAAATACACTTAAACATAATTCAGTACATGTGACTGTTCAGAATGTCTTTCCTCAGATACTGAATATGTAACAGTGTTCCTGCGCTCTGATTGGCTCACAACAAACTGAACAGGTTTTATGCTCTGGATTCATTCTGGTTGTCACTTTGTCCATGTTATTAGCTTATTAAAATAAAAATAAATTATAGAACTCTAGCCACACTGTGTTTCAGTCATGTGTGGACTCTGACGTCACTGACACATGAACATATCATTTAAAACACAATAGAAATTTAAATAACTTGTTTTATTTCTACAGTGAGACGTAATTAACAGTAAACAGCTTCATGATCCTTTTCACTTCCACTGATTTTAGGAAGTGTAGAAAGTGTGTATGGATGTAATAAATGAGGATTTGAAGCTAGTGGGTGCAAGTGTTGAGGATGCAGAAGATAGGGATAGGTGGAGAGAGATGATTCGCTGTGGCGACCCCTGAAGGGAAAAGCCGAAAGAAGAAGAAGAAGAAAGTGTGTGTGTGTGTGTGTGTGTGTGTGTGTGTTTATGTTGGAACTCCTGGGATTTCTGCTGACCTATTTGTACCTGAATGTACCAGGAGTTTTATATTAACTTCATCTTTTATTATTATTTTAATCAGTATTATGAAGCACATGTTCTCTGTGTCAGCATCACACACTGCTCTGTGTCTTGTGTCTCTGATCTGAAACCAGCTCTATATTACTGACTGTCTCTACAGGCCCTGATCACCAGTGGGTCTGAATCAGACGTGTCCAATCTTATCCATAAAGTGTTGATGTTGGTGCAGGTTTTCATTCTAACCGAGCAGAATCCACACCTGAGTTTAGTGAAAGCCAAGATCAGCTGATTAAACAGATGGAATCAGGTGTGTGTCTGCTTTATTGGTATGAAATACCTGCACACACACCTGCCCTGTGTGGATAAGATCTGACACCTTTGGCTTTTATGCTCAATGTCAATATGCTAGAAAAAAACAACATGAATGACTCAGTATGGTGATTGACAGGGTTCAGTTCTTTGTCTGGTTCCTCTCAAGAGTTTACGCTCACCTCCGATCTAACTCTTAATCTACTCTATATCCAGATTTCTGTGTGATAAATGTTCACTGTTAAATGTGATACATAACTAAACTAAATTAATTTAATTATAGAAAGCTGTAAACTGCATGTTTCCGCACTGATGGAGTGATTTATCTCTTTCACCTAGTTCTGTTCTTCTTATTAATGAACAGTACTAATTTAATCTTTTACCTGGATGATAATCTCATGTTAGTGTCAGTAACAGTGTAGAACTACGTTACCCATCAGCCCCAGCACATCACGTGTCCTGGTCCAGCACCTCAGTGGTTAATCCCCTGTTTCCTGTGGGTCTGTCTCATGTTTATAGCTCATGTTTTACCTTTTATATTTCCTTCAGTAAAATGTCTGCACTCAGACCTGCATTTGCCTCCTGTTTCCTGCCTGATGTTGGTAATAATTATGAAATCAAGACTTTAACATCAGGCCTTACGACAAGCCTCAATAACTCATAGACAAATCACCTATAAATAATATAAAATTATGTATAAAAAATAAAAAAAAAAACCCTTTATTGTCAAAACAAAATTATTACTAACAAATAATGTTATCGTATTTGATTAAAACAAACTGCATAAAAACTTAAATAAGTTACGTAAATAAGTTTCTGTTAAAATGTGAGTTTTCATGAACTTTTTAGTGACTTTACATTAAATCAACTAAACATTAACAACTCAAAGTTAGAATCAGGATCAGAATCAGTTTACTGCCTGTGGGTCCTGAACCCTCAGCTCTCATAGTCAGACTGTTGGATGTGGGAAAAATCGGTGAGTGGTTTGGACACGGGGGCACGGTGGCCCGTTCGCCTCACACCTCCAGGGTCGGGGTTCGATTCCCACCTCCACCTTGTGTGTGTGGAGTTTGCATGTTCTCCACATGCCTCAGGGGTTTCCTCTGGGTACTCTGGTTTCCTCCCCCGGTCCAAAGACATGCATGGTAGGTTGTCCTGATTACCTGATGTCCAGGTAAATTGTCCTGATTGTGTGAGTGAATGAGAGTGTGTGTGTGTGTGTGCCCTGTGATGGGTTGGCACTCCGCCCAGGGTGTATCCTGCCTTGATGCCCGATGATGCCTGAGATAGGCACAGGCCCCCCGTGACCCGAGGTTCGGATAAGCGGTAGAAGATGAATGAATGATTTAGACATTATGATATAATCTGACATAAAGATATAAGCATTGTGACTGGAGGTCGTGTGCTTAAGGCTCACAGACAGAGCGGGGCAACAAAACCCATTCTGTCAGGAAAGAGCACCTCAGAGGGGTAAAAAATCCAGACCTACATGTAGGGATTGCAAACAGACAGGTTTTATTAAAATAAATATCAAGACTAACAAAACTCAGGGAAACATCTGGGGGGAAAACAGGATACAAGAAAAATGAAATGAAGAGCATAAGACAGAACAAACCGTAGAAATGAGGACTCAGTAACAAATACAGACACAAGACCACAGAGATAAATATGGGGTAATTAAGGAGACATTAGGAACATGTGTGCAGAGGCAGGAACAAAGCCTGCCAGGATGCCCTCTGGTGGTCAGGTATGGAATAGTCCAAGCCATCTGACAGTCTGATCTAAACCAGTAACACAAAAAGGTACAGAATAGTCAGAGAACATGTTAATGACACCCCGATGTATATGGGACTGTATGAGTATCTACTCTATAGAGTATCATAGAGAAACTGAACTGGATCCTGAAGCAGTAGAGGATCACAGCATTGTGCTATAATAATGTACAACTCAGTTAAATCCAGTGAGACTCATCAACCATAACATCAGTCTTCTTTCTCAGCTTCTTCTTAACTTTAGTTTTCTTTCTCCTTGGTGTGGTTCCTTGATATATGATATATGTTTCACATGGAACTGTGGATTTAATCAAAGTTCAAGTGTAAATGCTTTAAAAATTGTGAAGGTCGACTATTTATATCTTTCAGTGTGTAGAAATAATGTTATAATGGACTTTATCTTACCTTCTATTGGACATTTTAAATGTAAATAACTCCATGTAAAGAACAAATAGACACCATGTCATTATACACATTTAAATAATGTAATAATTTATCAGGAACCTTTCCAAGTCACAGGTTGAGGTTTTCTCCATGTTTTGTGATTCCTCTGTCTTCATCTGACCATGAACATGTACATCATGAACCACACAGTGCCATCTAGTGGAGATACTGAAGCATCAGTGTTCAAATCCATAACGGTTCTGTGTGTGTGTGTGTGTGTGTGTGTGTGTGTGTGTGTGTGTGTGTGTGTAGACATACCTGTATGTAAACACTGACACCTGCTGTAATTCTGAGTAACTGTCTTTCTTTTGTTGGTTTATAACAACATTCATTCAACACCAAACATCTACAGTATCATGTTCAGGAGACATTCATCAGGAAAGGTTTATTTCATTTATTATATCATATATTGCGTAATGCCTTCAAGTGCAAATTATACTCACTGTGTGTGTTTGTGTGTGTGTGTGTGTGAGAGTGTGTGTGTGTGTGTGTGTGACTTCATTTCGTAGACCCCACATACACTAGTATGTCTAAACTTCCTGAACTTCAGAAATTATTAAAGGAAGCTCAGTGTTCTATAGCAAATAAAAGTAAGATTCAGTCAGATGTTATTCTTCAGCTCTGTGTTTAGTGTTAATTTAATTTCACTTTAATCTCTCAGTTATAACCCTACACAGACTTGTATTTTCACACACTGTGAAAATTGAAGTCAAGTCAAATCAAGTCAAGAAGCTTTTATAGTCATTTCAGCATGTATAGCTGTTACAGTACACAGTGACATGAGACAACGTTTCTCCAGGATTGTGGGGCTACATAAAACAGGGCTATAAGGACTTAGTAAGTGGTCTTAGCCACATAAAGTGCAACTGTGCAACCTGGTACAAACAGTGCAGGACAAGACAAACAAGACAGACAAGACAGTGCAGGACAAAAGACAGTGCAGACAAAAGACAATACAAAAAGTACAAAAAAAATACAATACACAAAAGACAATAAACAGTAAACAGAAACAGTGCCGACCGACGAGTGTAAATACTGTATGTAAATACTGTGTGTTCAAACAATATTTCGTGCAGTAATACTAGAATGAACATAGTTTCTAAGAAGCAGGTCCCTGAGACAATGTATAGAATTGTGCAAAAACAGCAAACGACTGAAATGTTGGACAGTTTGTGCAAAATAGCAAAAAAGTGTGTAAAACAGCATGTAAACAGTTTGATGGATGTAAGCAGCATGTAAACAATTTGTGTTTGGTGTAGGTCTGTGCAGTCCATACAGATGATGTGCGTGTGTATGTTGTGCTCAGTACAGTTCAGTTCAGTGCTCAGTACAGTTCAGTTCAGTACAGTTCAGTTCACATAATTATGATTTAGTGCAGCATGAGGAACAGGACAAGAAAACAGACAGTGGGTCACATTCTAACATTTCACCTTTCTTCTTCTTTAAACAATAATAAGCATTGTTAAAAGTGCTATACAAATAAATTGAACTGAATGTAACTCACCACACTGATAGGTAAATAAACCCATACTAGTGGAGTTACTGAAGCTCCCTGTATACTCTTTTCTCCATGTGTACTCCCTGTATCTTTTCTCCTATGGATATGGGCTTTGACCCCGTCGCCGCTTTGCATACGCCAGGGCACACGCTCGGTAGTCAGCTACACCACTGACTTCTGAACTGTGGCGGCTGGCTCATGCTGGAATGACCAGGCCCTTCAGGAGGCCTATGTGCAGGGCCTCTCCTAGGAGTTGAACCAGCTCGCCAGCCGCATTGATAATCGCCTTCGGGCACGCCAAACTGAGCGACAGGAAGTAGGAGGCCCCACAGTGAACGCTCATGCACTTATACCTGTTCTGATTATTCTGAGTCCCAAGAGACTTCTCCAGAACCCATGCAACTGGGTTCCACAACGGCTCATTCCATTCTGAGACCTCAGCCCCGATTCAGGGCTCAAAACGCCAACAAGTCGTTAAACGACAGGGGCCCTCCCAGGTAGAGGAGCCTGGGCTGGTCCAAGATGTGACCCCTCGCTGTTCTGGCCTTTTCCTATCTGCCACCCTCTGTTTAGGGGAAGGTAGAACAAAAAACCTCCAGGCCTTTGTCGACTCGGGGGCAGACAGTAATTTTATTGATGAAGATTTGGCCCACAGCTTGAAGCTCCGTTTGAAGGCACTTCCGCAACCCCTACCGGTTCAGTACCTGGACAAGCATCCATTGGCTGCTGGGCCCATAACCATGCAGACAGATCGGCTCACCTTGCACACTGGTCCTCATACAGAGCGTCTGTCACTCGGGCTCCTGAGTTACGCCTTATCTTGGGCTTCCCCTGGTTGTGGCAGCATAATCCGCAAATAGACTGGGCCACGCAGACAGTCGCAGTCTGGGGCTCTCACTGCACCCAGAGCTGCCTTGGAAGAGCACCTGCCCCTGCGCCCTCCCCACAAGGGTCTGTGGACCTGGCAGGGGTCGTAGAGAACTACTGAGACCGCCAAGAGGTCTTCCTAAACAGAGGGCCCAGCCCCTGCCATTAACTTGGTCCCGGGCACAGCTCCTCCCAGGGGCAGACTCTTTTCCCTTTTCCTGCTGGAGCATAGGACCATAGATCAATATGTACAAGAGGCTTGTTCTTGGGACACATTCGCCCATCCACATCACCAGCGGGTGCAGGCTTCTTCTTTGTTAAGAAGAAGGATGGGAGTCTGAGCCCCTGTATTGACTACAGGGGCTTAAAGGCGATAACGGTGATGCCCCCTTCCCCTGATGAACTCAGCTTTTGACCAGCTGCAACAGGCCAGAATATTCTCTAAACTTGACCTCCACAGTGCATATAAGGATAAGGTTCTAGGATTTTTCTGCAACAGGGGCCATTAAGGGGTCACATGTTACATTCAGGGGCCAAGTTTTATTCAGTATGGTGCAAATACATTTCGGCAGTCATTCCTTTTTCAAACGCTCTAATAAAAAAATTATGAGCCAGTAAAGTTCTTAATGATTTTTTTCATTTATTATACTGTGCATAAAGAACACAATGCATCACACACACACACACACACTCACACACACACACACACACACACACACACACACAAAAGTACAGCACAGTGATTAATTGATCATCTCATACAGTACACTCTAATAAGGTAAAGTGCAGCAGAACAAATTCAGAACAAACAAAGAGTTATTTTAACATGTACATACTGTATGTTAACATAACACTGTTTCCAAACACAATACAGTTCACAGTGTGGATATATTTACCTAAACATTTGTTTCTTATTTCTCATCTTTTTTACATATTGTCAGAAAAACAAATTGCAAATTAAGCCCTTTTTTGATGAGATAAACAATTTTGAACATGCAAAGCAGCATTAACACTGTAGGAGCAACCATGGGGGTAAATCCTGAAGGGCACGGAGGGGACATGTCCCCCCTGTCCGAGGATTGTCCCCCCCCAAAAAAAATTATTTAAAAATATCTCACTCTCTATTGTGAAAAGTATATGTATGTATACCTAAATAATTGTGTAAGTAGACCCCCCCCCAAAAAAAAAGCATTTATAAACAGTTGAATAATTTTCCATGAATCTGCTATATTAGCGATTAAAATATTACTTATCTAGTTAACGTTAGCTTGTTTACAAGAGCTTGTTGCATAGTTCACTGTAACAAACACGCCAAAGCCTTCGAGAAAAACTTTATAAAACAACCATAATGATGCTCCATGTTACAATTGTTAGCATGGAGACTGTTAAAGCAGAGTCTCCATGCTACAATAATAATGATAAAAGCAAAGTTTGTCACTGTGGGGACGTCTTTATAAGTACAAGTAGACTGTATTATTTGTGTCCCCCTTCAAAAATTGCTCATGAGAAATTTTATATTTATTGTCGTCCCTACTGTTAAATGAAATTTACGCCCATGGGAGAAACAACTAGCACCTCCCAGCTTAAACATCTCTCTCTCTCTCTTTATCTTTCTCTCACTCAATTCTTTCACTTGCTCATTCACACATACACACACCTCAAAAAAGAAGGATTCTCCGATTGCAAATTCATCCAAATCTAATGACCTGGCCCGTCAGGATTTCCACACTTAGGACACCCAAGTGACTCAAACAGGCATCACTCATGGTTGTCCTCAAGTGGTTTTTTATAAGTGCTAAAGCTGAAAAGCTTCTCTCACAAGAAGCACTGCTTATTGGTATTACTACAGCAATCTTGCAAAGCCTGAAAAGCTCATGGAACACCTCTTCGAAAGGCTCCAGAAAAGCAACGAACTCAAGGAGCGTGGTCAATCTCTGCAGTCCACTTTTCTCTTTCCTATCCAGCACTCTCTCGATCTGATACAGCTCATTTGACAAGTCCTCAACATTTGAGTCAAAAAATCTTTGCAAAGGAAAAAAAAAAGAGTCTCTTCCTGTAAAAATGTAACACTTTGTGGGTGAAGTGCTTGAATTCCCTTCATAATTTTGTACTTGGGTTTAGAGAACCGTCTTTGCAACTCACCAGCCATTGAATCAAGCACCGGGTAGTACACATGTCTCTTAAAGCTTTCCCTATCATCTTTATTGACTCTACAGTTATTATGTAATCACACAATCGTGTGTTCATCTTAGCTGCCTCTTCTCAGTCTTTTCCAAGCTGAGGTCACATTTTACAGCCATTTCCTCAACCTCTTTCCAAAATAGGCCTCACTCCTGTATTGCTCTAATGTGTCCAGCAATGATTCTACAAGACTGACTGCTGCTGCTAGATCCAGTGAGGTGGACTGTAACATGTCCGACAAAAATATGGACTGTCCCAGGACTTTGTTGAATGTCACTAGAACACCAATGAAACTAACATCATGTAGAGCTACTGTAATAAACACGAGCATCTGTTGCCCGATCACCGTCCTTGTCCTGCCCAATTTGCTGAAGAACACAATACACTGCTGGTCTATCAAGCACATTGCGACAGGCTGAAAATCTGCAAGCCCACCTGGTGTCAAACCCCAAAGCCCACCTGATGACCACCTTCTCTTTCTGTATGTGATGCCATTTTGTGTGCACGTAAGATCCTGATAGGAAATTATGTCATTTCTGCATGAGTGAAAAAAGCGAACACTGTGCCGTCCACGGCACACACGCCCCCTGAGCCGAGGCTGCATCAACTTCATTGTAACTTTTAAGCATTAAATCCTATAAATATACGGTCATGTTATATATTGTTTGAAAGCTTAGACTCTCAGGATTTTATTACGTCCACACACAAAGCATAATATGATTTATAGCAGTTATAAAAATGTAATCAAGTTGATAGTCACCTGAACTAGGCGGCGCTAGTCCAGTTTGTTTACTTACCTTTAAACTCTTCACTTTCTTCACTGGGGTAATATTTTCCAAAACAAATATTTTTCATAAATCCCCAAGAATCCAAGGAAATGGAATATCTAAGCCTTTTAATCCAAAACGCTTTGCTCGCCTCACAATAATTACGTTTCTGACCGAAAACTGTAAACAGTAGTTCACTTCCGTCCATTCTTTCGGCTCTCACTTCTCATTGGAGGATTATAAAACTACACTTGGGTGTCAGATTTGTAGTCCAGACTCTTAGGAATCAAACAAGCTCTCACATGAGCCAATCGGTGCCCGTAGAGCAGCGATAGACAGCTTAGAAGCCAATGATGGCTCTCCATTCTATTCGGAACACCCTCCGTTTGTTTGACAGTTGTTCCAGCCAGTAGCAATTTCATGATCCGGGACCCTGATATCTCTTTAGCCAATAAGGAGACGATTCCAACGGGGTACGACATGGGCCATCTGGCAAGGGGGAGGTGCCAGCTAGAGCCGTGTGAAAAGAGTCATTACGCAATTCTCGAGCTGTATTGCGCAATCCTAGAGCACACACACACACACACACACACACACACACACACACACACACACACACACACACACAAAATTCCTGTTTTTTTTGAGCAGATACTACAGCTTAGTGGTTTAGTCAAAGGGGTTAAAAGGTTATAGGCCTTTGAATCTCTTGTTTACTCTTGTAAACAAGGTTTATTTGGGGGCAAAAAAAGGGCAAAAAAACAAAAACGCACAGACATATCTGTAGAAAAAAATCCATATAAAATCCATTTTTGAGTCTTTTGACTTCAAACTTTTTCTGGTGAAAGCTAAGACATGTGGCTATGACCGTGAGTTGTCTTTAGCTCCTGACGTGTTTATAGTAGTGTATTTTAGTCAGTTTACAGAAAAATGATTTGGGCGGAAATGAAACCCTCCATTCTAGCCTCTGTAACTCTGTGCCAGTAAGGCCTAGAATCACGCTGACACTTGTATCTGAAACGAGAGATTGTCTTCTTTCCAATGAAACCAGGCACACCCCTGAGTGTCAAAGTATGTGGGAGCTGTACCACTTTTTATTTGGGTACGTCATTTAGGCGAAAATCATGAAATCTAGGCCGTTCGCTAGCAGTGAGCCTTACAATGCACATAAAAGGCATATTTTCCTACCTCCTGAATTCTTGTGCAAACGCCAGAGTGCTTGCCACTCATGACGGCAGCTCCATCGTAGCCCTGTCCAACGAGGTTGCTACGATACTCCAGCCCATGTTTTTCCAAGCATTTTATAATCAGTCTACTTAGACCTGCTGCTTCAAGCTGTTTGGCATTCACAAAGTCAAGAAAGCTCTCATTGATGGTACCATTATAATAATACCTCACAACAAAAGACATCTGCTCTTTTTTTTGCAGGTCTTTTGTTTCGTCTGCGATTATGCTGAAGACCTCGCTTTGTTTAACTTCCTTGATTATGTCAAGTTGAACCATCTCTGCAAGCGTTTCTAAGATTTCATTTTGAATGTTCTTACTGATGTATTTTTCATTCATGCGTTTCTCAATTAATGAATCGTGCTGTGCAATTGCATCCAAGATGGCTAAGAAATTGCCGGGGTTATCCGAACCTTCAGATTCCATGTGTCCACGCTTTTGAACAGCAGTTAAGAGCAGCACCTGAGCAATGGTTTTGATATATATCTGCTTCTCTCTAACTCTTTTTTCCCTTTCTTTGATTATTGAATCGATCATGGAGGTTTTTTTTTCAATGACTAATTTGTGCTGTTTCCAAGCAAACACAGCACTTCTGTGATGTTCTGATTTGCAATGATCTCTAAAGCCACCATTTCTGCACAGTGCTTTTTTCCAATTAGAGAACCCTGATTTTGACCTGAATATAGACATTGGGGCATTTGGGAGCGAAAAGTGGCGACAAGGGTAGCAAAAAACAGAGTCTCTAGAGACAGAATACTCCAGCCACGTAATGTCTTTGTTCCAATCTCAATGAATGAATGCTCTCTTCCTGTTCCCGTGCTGTGTATTGGGGAAGACCTTGAGGACAGGTTGCACTGGACCATCTGCTCTGGACTGGGAAATGTCTGGAGAGAAGCAAAAAAATATTAAAAATATAAACTTCTTTCTGAATTCCACCTTTTAAGTTTCATAATCATGTCGTTGCTTATAGACAGTAAATTTATAAGGCTGAATGAAACTTGACACTGACACTGACATTGACACTGAATGCTATTTCACATGAAACTTGTTTCTAAATGACCTGCACTTGACCGATTAGTAAGGACAGCGTGCATGTTCTCTCTATCAGGAGTTTACAATATTTGTCTGAAAAGGTTCATCTCTGTTTCTGGGCTTTTTATTTTCATTATTTCACATACAGTAGATAATGTCATGATTTCGAGTCATGCGATTGCGAGTAAATCAGAACGTGATTGGTTGGAGGTAGACCGTGCCACGATTGGTCAGCGCCACGAGACCGTTGTCCGATTGGCTGGAGTAGACGGTGGGCGGAGTCACCTATTTGTGGATTCTTGTGCACGTCTTGACGTTAGAAATGTTTCAAATTCACAAATACACAGAACGTGATTCACAAATGGGCAGGAAGCCATTCACAAATAAATACAATTAAATATATATTTATAAATATTTTTTTTATTTGCAAATCCCATTATATTTATTTGTGAATTTCATAAAATATTTGTGAAACTCTTTATATTTATTTGTGGATCATAGTATATTTATTCAGAATAACGAAACAATTCTGACCCCATAGAGTCGGGGTCGGAGGAGGGAGTTTAGATCACAGCAGCAGCGAAGAGCTAGAAAGCGGCTCTATGAATGGGAATTTAAATGGTCGGTAATATGGAGGTCGTAACCGGGTTGGTACGCGTCGTGGACAGCTGATTAACAGCTGATGCACGCTTGACGACGTGACCTGCCAGAACTAACGCGATGCTTGATTTAAGTCCGTTATTTTTAGTGAAGTTTAGTTAAGTTCCATTTAAGTGTGAAGTAGCATTAAGAGTGTACAGTAGAGTGTACAGTAGAGTGTACAGTAGAGTGTACAGTAGAGTGTACAGTTGCGAGACAAAATTCCTCCTGTTTACTCCTCCCTCAACCTCCGTGCGCATCTTCAGTAAAGTAAAACCAGTTTATTTTTTTTAACATTCTCTTTTATTACTGTATGTTTTTATACAATATTTGTCATTTATAAATACAGTACTGAACATTTTTCATATTCAAAACACAAACAAAACAACTGGAGTGGAATCTTGCGAGCTGGAACGGATTAATGGGATTTCAATTCATTTAAACGGGGAAAATTGTTTTGAGATACGAGCAATTTGAGATACGAGCAAAGTCACGGAACGAATTAAAGTCGTATCTCGAGGCATCACTGTAATCCGGATTCCACACTGAGTCGAGGTGAATCAGTTACCTTAGAATCTTAACAGAATTTATAACAAACACACAAGTTTCAGTTACTTTAGAAACGTATCAACTTAAGCACTTTGCTTCAGTTACTTTAGAAACAACGATTCACACACAACTGTCACCACACTGCGTTGGGTTAATTCAGTTCTGTTAAAATGTACAAACTCCTCCTGCTTATGATCAGTAAACTCTACTCTATTTTCTATTCTACACTAAAACATTTCTTTGCTAAGTTTTTTAAACGAAGGGGTTCCCTGAATCACAAACAGCGTAAAAGAAGAAAAATCCACTTTTCTTACCTTTCCACACTTTTTTTTGGAATCCCTCGCTGGGTGGCTCACCAATGTAAGAAATAGTAAATGCATGAAAATAAAACAATGAAGGTGAAGATCTTATGAAGAACAAGAAGTTTATTCCAGCATAGAAGTGACAAAATACATGAAGTAGTTTGGGTTCATCAGAGTCAGTAAGAACCCCGGACAAATCATGTTCAAGCATTTTATACTGTTTTCCCTTTTTGTAGTTTAAATGAGTTTCTGCTTTAAATGTGTATTGAGTGTAAGAACTGAGTGTCTCCCAAATGGCTGGGATACACCTTGTTGTTTAGCTGGATGTCTTTAAATGTTAATCATGGTCACGTACACCTTGGCTTGGTATTGTTATCAACCAAATGGTCACTTTAAATGGTAATCGCGGCCACGTAGACCCTTTGTTAGTGGCGATCCTTGATGCCCTGCTGCCGCTCTCATACTAACAATTGAATCAAATTTATTCATTTTGAGTTTTAAACGTATTACCTTATGATACGTAAGCCTTTTTAGGAATGAGCTCTTTTCGATGTGTATCTTGGAGTGGAATCTGGGTGCATTTATCTGTAATTTCTTACAACGACCTACTTATTCAGGAAACACTTCAACTAGCACTTCTTTCCCTATTTGTTGCATATATATATATATATATATATATATATATAGATAGATAGATAGATAGATAGATAGATAGATAGATATCGATGTTATTGGTCAGTCCCCACGTGGGTCTGTTATTTTTACAAGTTATTAACCAATCTAAAGTCTTGAAAATAGCTTGAGCACAAATCTCATAACTCCATTGGACACTTCAACTGTCCACCTCTTCCTCACTCCGTGGGAGAGCTTCACGGCATATTTCTCCTCAAGAAGAGTCGCAACGAATCAACACGTCTTCTGAGGTAAATGTCTTCAAAACACTGGGAACAAAGAAAAAAAAATCTTGACCCCCGCTAGTTCTGGTGCTCGTCTGAGGACAGGAATTTAGCGCAAGACAATCCACTGCAACGCGGACTAAACCCTGTGCACTGCAGATAAGGTACGGCGTTTTTTTAATTTCCTGAAAAATAACGGTTTTGGAGATACAAGGATTCCGTCTGACAGCGACGATATATTAAATTTAGTGAAACATTATTTCAGTCTTTATGGCTAGTATGTGGACACCTGACAAACCGACCCACATGTGGTTCATCCTCAAATTATTGTTACCAAGTTGAAAGCACAACTTTGTATAGAAAGAAAAAAACAGACACAAAATGGAGATTTTAACTGTATTATATACAGTTCAAGAAAATTACAGAACTTTAGTGAGACTGTTGTTGTTCTTCAGCAGGAATTTATTGAGCTCTAATCTTCAGTTACATCTGTTTCCTTTAACCAGGAAGAAAGTTCCAGTAGCGACTCCGAGCAAACCTACAAACAGACCAACACTGGGAAGTTCAACATTCACATCTACACACACACACACATACTGTACACACACACATACACACACACACATACACACACACACGCACACAGACACACACACACACACACACACAGACACACACACACAGACACACATACATACACACACATATACACACAGATACACACACAGATACAGATACACACACACAGATACACACACACACAGACACACATACATAACCCATACCACTACATCAGGGGTGGCCAACCACGAGCCGCATGCGGCTCTTTGCCCGGTTTCATGCGGCTCTTACTGTACGTTCATATCGAAGTTTGTATTTGTGTCTTTTTAATGTGCGGGTTCACTTCGCTTGAGTTCAATACGGTATTTTCGTCAAACGCGCATGTGAGTGGGATGAAAATACTTCAAAGTGTCCCAGTAGGACAAGATCATTTGAGTAAACAATTTGGCCGGGAAAAAAGGCAATGTTCATGTGTGCTAATGTGTATAATGTGGCTCTTTGCGGTAACACGGTAAAAAATGTGGCTCTTGGTCTCTGACTGGTTGGCCACCCCTTCACTACATCATCAATGAAGACTCCGACTCCTTCTATTCCATCAAAAAGTTGTTGCACAGTTTTGTGGAATACTTCTGGTGCTGAGCTGATGCCAAACAGTGTGTTGAAGGTGCATAATTTTGAGCTTTCCTCATCTACAGTAGCACTATCTGGTAAAATCCCGACGAAGCATCCAGTTAGGAGAAATAACATGTTAAATTTATTGCACTAGTAATGTCTGACTTTGTAGGAAGTCTGTAGCGCTCACGTTGGATCGCCTTGTTTAAGTCTTTTGGATCTATACAGAGTCTTAGATCTCTATCTGTTTTTTCTACTAGTACGAGAGAATTCACCCATTCTGTAGGTTCTTCTATTTTTCTGATTATTCCTTCCTTTATCAGAACTTCTATTTTCTCTCTCAGTCTTTCTTTTAATGCTACTGGCACTTTTCTTGCCGGATGTATGACCGGTTTTGCATTCTACTTCAGCTTTATTTTGTGTTTTCCTGGTAATTTTCTTATTTCTTTGAAAACTTCTTTGTATTCTTTTATCTCGTATTTCTGAGTAATTCCTTCTGTAGTTTCTTCTTATCTCCTCTTCTGAGTTGTCATTTCCTTGTATATGACATGGTCTCTCTTTATCAATCCATCTATCCAATTTCTGCAGTCTTTTCCAAAAGCTGGCCATTTTCTCAGTGCATGTTTATTTCCACACTTTCCGCCACCTTTGCTTTTGTGACTTTGCATTTTCTTCTTTGACATTACTCTGTCTTTAGCATGTCGAACTGTATCCACTTCTGCTGTCTCTTTTTGCTCGCTAAAAGTCTTTAACTTGTGCTTTCTGAGGACTGGCAAATTTGTATTGCCCTTTCTACAGTGAGGTCTGTCTCTTAACAATTGCATCCTCACTCTTTTATCTTGTACTTAAAATGTGTTTGTTGCCTTTTTGGACTCCTTTATCATTTGTAATGTTGCTCCCATATAAAACAGTTCGGCTCAAGCCCAGACATTTTTAGGGTCATGATTGAGGACAATGTCCCGTCCAGAGACGAGCTGTTTCATGTTGAAGTTTTGTTCAAACCGACCATCGAAAATAGCCTCTCTAATGAATATGTTTTTTTTTTTAATTGGTTGTTGCGTTAAATCTTACCCAGATACAATAGTGCTATTTTCTGATTGGCTGTTGTGTGTCCTCTTTTTTTGATTGGCTGATAAGTGTCAGGCTCGACTAAGAGCTCCAGAGGAGACGCGCTTGATTCCTGCCCTGTTCCATAGAGACAGCGGTGCGGACTGATACATTTTGGGCGCTGCGGCGTATTAAATATATGATAAATAGTAAGTTTTTCTGCATGAGAAATACAATGTGTGGCGGGAGAACGTGACAAAAGACCCAAATGAGAGACTGTTCACTCTCAATGTGTGACACTTGACAGCTCTGTTAACTTTAAAGAATTTTCACATTTGGCACTCATGAGGTTGTACAATGTTATGCTATTTGTGTTCAAATTGTTTGCAAGGTTGTGTTTTGTGTGTGTTTTTCCCACAAAGCATGTTTTTCAAATGAAAACATATTACTATAAGCCCACTATAGTAGTTTTCATTATTTAATTGGAGACATTTCTTGCCCTGCGATGGATTGGCACTCCGTCCAGGGTGTATCCTGCCTTGATGCCGAATGAGTCAGTGAGTGAGACATTTCTTTTAAAATGTATGTACAGTATTGTGAGGATGTATTTTATGTCATCCCACAAGTAAAAGTTTGTTTATAAAAAGTTGTACTACTACTGCATGTTTCTGCTATAGTAGTGAACTTAATGTACACAGATTTGTGTGTGTGGCTGTAGTGTATATATACAGTATTGTGGTGACATTTAACATAAATCAGTTATACCAGTGAAATGTCACTATTCTTATTACCAGAGTTGTAGCACAAACAAAATATTAATGCAAACAATCCATTCAATACTAAATAAAAATAACATTTATTGATTTGGTCTTTGTCTTGTGAATATTTGTTTATTAATGACTGCATTCATTGGACACACTGTTTGTAGAGAATGCACACATACATGAACTGATCTGATTTAAGACCGGCATCATTACATCATGCATAAAATTTTGGTGTCCACTTTTGCCATTTTAAATAATACCATAACTTTTGGCTTACTGTGTAGTCATATAATATATAATATAAAACTCTTCTTGTTTTAAATTCTCACTTCTAGTTATTTCTGTTTTTAACAAACACAAAGATAAGACACTTGTGTCAAATGTATAAATGTGTCTCTGCAATCAAAACAGTGGATATTAAATATTATATATTTATAATAATAATAATAATATAATATATTTAACATAGTTCTGAAGCCCACGTGTCTAAATCTAAAACTTCAAAAATGGCTATTATTTATATTCTTTCTTAAGTTAATGCATGTTTGATAAGAATAAATTTATTTGGGAATAATTTTCCGAGGTGTTTAGACAGGAAATGCAGTGTTCATAAAAAACTCCACATATTTAGGAAAATGCTACATAAACCGACAATTATAATAAGCAGTTAAATTAGGATGGAAATAATGTCATCCTATAACAGGAGAGAGTTAGTGTTTGTCGAAGGTAGCTGATGTGCTGCAGTGGCTGAGCTGCGTTAGTGGAAGATTAGTGCACACACTCACACTTGGGAGAATCTGATTTAAATTTTCGTTGCTATTTTATTATTTTCAGAACTTTGTGAGCAATGTTTTTCATGGGGTTTTGTTTGAGAGACAATAAATATAAATCTTCCAATTCACTTATGACTGATCGATTTTTAGCAACATCAAATCTTCTGTAAATCTACAGAAATATTTGGTTCATCTTGTGTGTAACAACATTTACACAAAACTATATTACAAGACTGATTAATGTTGCCCATTGTGTTATTCCTGTACTGTACTGGTACACATATTGCCTGAAGGTGATACTTCAGTTTCTCCACTAGATGTCCCTGTTGGTGTTGGACAATGACACTGAAAAACTTCTGTGGTAGGACAGATACAAGTTCTGCACAGTGGCTAACCATAACCCTAACCATAACCCTAACCATAACCCTAACCATAACCCTAACCATAACCATAACCCTGAAGTAATTATACTGACGTACTTGTCCCTTAGTGACACATGTTTTTGGATTGCGTAGGAAACCCTTCCGCCCTCCCACTAAGAGGTGTCCTAGTTTGCACGGGTTAGTGTTGAAAACACAAGATCAACTATCAAAGTTGGTCTTACCTTGAACGCAGGTGTCCTTCAAAGTCCATCGGTCTTCTAACAGAGGATCCTCTTCAAGTTCTTTTACCTAATGTATTGTTTGAATCTTTAAATAAAGGAGTCAGACTTAGACTTTTTTGTCTTTTCAGGATCCTCACAATGGGAGGCCTTGTTTTTTATTAAAAGTAGTGTAATAAAGATAGATGTGTGTAATATATGTAAAATAAAAAGAATATGCACTAAGGCTGTCTACATTAGAATGCAGACAATGTGATTCAAGGCGGGCTTTTATACATTCTTTATAATTACTGTTGCCAGTTGGATCTGGCTGTTGGGTTTGGTCGGCTTTGTGCCTTCTAGACGGCTACCATCTCGTCTCACAAACATTTACTGTTTTCCCAAACATATCTCACCGGTGACTCTGTGTGCACTACTAATGTCTTTTTTTCTCTATTCTCAAGGTTAACACTTCTATATATGGTTATACGGTTGCAGTTAACTTCCTGCAACTTGTCAGACTGTGATTATATAGGACTGAAGCTTTCTCTCAACGTGGAATTCGACAGCAAGCTATAAAATACTAGGCGTGCAGATTACTCCCAGCGAATACACAGAAGGCTTCATAAGCTTTCACGACTAGAAACAGCTTTTCATTAATCTATTCAACTCTATTACAGGAGAATACATGATTATAAGAAAAAGAAAAGCATTTCAGAATTCTCTTGAGCATCTGAAAATAAAACATAACACATACTGTAATGCATTATAATCTTCTTTTCTTTTGGAATGTTCTTCCAACTGTCTAGGTACAACGTCTGATCTCTCGGTGTCTTCTCCTAAACACTCATATTCAAATCTTTCAACTCTTCAACCTTTTGTATTTTTACATCAATTTTCCTTTGTTTATTCACCTTACGTTTCTCTTTTCTTTCCCTATTTCTCCTTCTCTTTGTATTATCTATGTCCGTCTGTCTACTGACGGATAAGTTAATAATTGGTTGTGGTGTACCTTTATATTTATTATTATTTATTTGCTGAGAACCAGTATTAAGAGAACCAGTATCAGGGCATAGGTAGAGACCTGCAACTCCATCCTGTACATGCCACTGGCTCACAACAACCCTAACCCTAAATCTAGGGATTCTGAGCCATTCCATTTACAGAACTGTGGTCAGGTCGCTACATGATGCTGGTGGAGGAAAAAGTTTCCTGACCCTCTCAATAATAATTGGATCAATAATATTTAGATCTGGTGACTGTTCGGGCCAGTGGAGATGTTCAGCTTTACTTTTATGTTCATCAGAGCTTTATGTTCATCAGAGCACTCTGTCACCAGTCCTGCTGTGTGTATTACATTTACACTTACATTTTTTTATTTCAGTTTGTACACCTGAGCAATTGATTGTTGACAGGAATGTCCCTATCAAGCACCAGTAGTGGGCCGAGGGAATGTCATGATTTTGTAGCCCAAACTATCACTGATCTACAGACCAGGTGATGAGCTTATTTTAGGGCTTCTTCAGACTGAATCTCTCTCAGACATTGGAGATATGGTGAAGATGGACTCATCGTGTTTTGCAGTTGAGGTGAACATTTAATTCTGCACTGAGTTGAGCAGCTGAGGGTTTTTTTTTCAGATTCTTATGTAAAAAGTTATATTATGAACTTCAATTATTAACAATGAAAGGGAGGAAAAAGAGAACGAAGTGAACGACTTGCTTATAGCTGCTTCAACATAAGCACATAAACTATAAATATAACATAAATATAACTATAAATGGATAAAAGTGCAGTGTGTTGTTTATTAACAAACAAAATTCTAATTGTTGACAAATTTCTTTGGTAAAACATCTGTAATTTGTAAATAGTCTACATTATATTAACACTAAATCCTTCACCTCATTATTAAAATCCATTAAAATTTAGTATTAATTTAGATTAACACTTAACACTTAAGGTAACTTTGAGGTAACACTTAATGCTACTAATTACCTGAAAATGTTAATCTTGGTGGTCAGTTCGTTCTCAGCAGTTTGTATTACAACATTTATGATGTTTATTATTAAGTTTCACATCTTATAGCCTACAGGGCTCTCGAGTTTTGAAGACAGACAATAGTGATCCAACACCAAGCATCTTTAAACATTAAAACAGATCTTACTATTTATCATATATTTAATATGCCGCAGCGCCCAAACTGTATCAGTCCGCACCGCTGTGTCTATGGAACCGGGCAGGAATCAAGCGCGTCTCACCTGGAGCTCTTAGTCGAGCTTGACACTTATCAGCCAATCAGAAATAGAGGCTACACAATAGCCAATGGAAAAATAGCACTATTGTATAACAAACTGACATCTATGGAACAAACAATTAAAGGAAAAACAAACAAATAAACAACAAAAAACAAACAGACATAATATGTGTTCTTATGTAATCACTCTTTAATATATACTAAATTATTGGAGTAGAAACAATGAGAGACTTCAGCAGCCGTATGTTTGTCTGTATTAATTCATGCTGTCGTACACTCACAGGTCACTGTTATAAAAATCCACCACATTAAAGAGATTATCTGTTAGCTCACTGGCTATTAATTAGCTGCACTAGTATATAAATGGATTCTGTATTAGCTCGCTGATTTTAGCAACAAACAACTGCAGACAATTTACAAACCATTACAAAAATAAGAAGAAGGGTCAGAAGGGTCAGAACTCTGACGCACTGCATTATGGGATTTTCAGGACACACGAGACACTGTGTTCTGATTCAGTCGACTCTTTTCTCAGGATCACACAGACGCTCTTTTCATCATGGAGGATGTCGTCGTCTGTTCGGACCTCATCAGTCCTTCAGTGGAGTTAAATAACTAAATGTCATTTTATACTTTTGGGGAAATTTAAAATGCTTTAATTTGCAGATTATAAATAAATAAAAACCTGCCATAGTTAAACTACAAGGCTGTGACACATGACGTGCTTTAGATCTCAGGTGAATGTTATAGAACACAGTTAGATTAATCCACAGGAAAAGAGACACAGAGACGTGTTTACTGATAAACTACTTAAATATGTCACTTATAGAATAAATACATTTTAATTTTTTAATCTTATTAGAATTTTTGTGCATAAAATTAATAATAAAAACATAAAATAGCACACAACCTTTTTTCTTTAGACGCCATTTTTATATCAAGAAAAAACACTGAGCAACATTTTACGAATTGTTTATTTTTATAAACCCTTTACTTTATTAAACCTTTTTAAATATTATGTAATATTATGGAATATTTAGTAAACTGTTCCTAATTTATTGTCTTCTCTCTTTTTCTCCAATTAATGTTAGAGTTCATTTTCCTGCTTTCAGTAAAAACAAACAATCTCTTTGTTTGTTTGTTTGTTTGTTTGTTTGTTTTTTCTCACAACATTTCTGTTCTTCCCCTGTTTGTGTTTTAGTCATCAGTCCTCCTCAGTGTGTAAAACTCATCTGAGTCTCTGCCTGGACACTGATGACGTGTGAGTGATGGGACGCTGTGATTGGATGATTTCTGCTTGACTCTTCACTCCTCTGTATTTCTGTCTGTATTCAGTCTGAGTGTTCAGTCAGTGTTCAGTGAGGTTCATCTGAGCTGCTGATTTACTCACAATCCAGGATGAAGTTATTGTTGATCTTCTTCACACTCATGTGTGTGACGGACACTGAAGCAGGCTGTAAGTCAGAGTTTATTCATGTAAATATTTATTAATGATATTAAATCATCATAATGTCGGAGTTTTAACTGGATTTATATTAAACACGTTGTTTCAGATCATCACAATGTTTTATAAATGATAATAAAGTTTAATGAATCTGTTAATAATCTGATGTTTAAACATGATTCTGTTTCGGTGTGAATTTCAGTTAAACACAACCATCTGAGAATAACCGCTTGTTCAGACACTGATGAGGAGGTAATGTTTGGGGTGAATGGAGAGGAGGTGTTTTATGCAGATTTTAAACAGAAGAAGTTAGTGAATATGATGCCTCAATTCTCTGATCCTATCGAATACCCCACAGGATACGAGTTCGCCAAGGGTGCCATGGACATCTGTAAACACAACTTAGACGTGATGACAAAAGCCTTTAAAGACCAGCCTGTGCCTCAGGGTGAGTAACTCACTGTACACAAAGGAGCTTTTATACCTTTAATATAAAATAATTTACATAAATCTCTTATATTTGTTGTAGATTTGACTGTTCTGAAGTTCCTGAGTATTTAAAGTGTCAGTAAACTTTAATAATTACATCATAAAGACATTAATATACTGAAACCTACAGAATAAACACTGACACTACTAACAGTAGAGTTTAGTGTCTAGTCTAGAGTTTGCAAGATGTTGAGACTTTTTGCTCAGAGTCAGTGAGAACACTTAACACATTACTGAGTACTGAACACAATCAGAAGTGTTGATTTGTCAATAAATAATTAATAATAATAAACCTGTAAGAAAGATGTCCTTAAAACACATTATGTTTAAAATATTCCAGATCTATTAGTGATTAGAAGTTAAATAATAAACACAGTTACACTGATGATTGTGTGGTTTATATTTCTGCCCAGATGCCCCACAGAACTCCATCTATACTAGAGATGATGTACAGCTGGGAGCACAGAACACACTCATCTGTCACTTCATGCGTTTCTTCCCTCCACATGTTACTGTGCGCTGGACCAAGAACGGTGAAGACGTGTCGGACAAATCCACACTCAGTCAGTTCTACCTGAATAAGGACAACACCTTCAACCAGTTCTCTCACCTGTCCTTCACCCCACAGGAAGGAGACATTTACACCTGCACAGTGGAGCACAAGGCGCTGGATTCACCTGACACCAGGACATGGGGTGAGACATGAGGAGTGTTTAATACTGATTCTGTCTTTATTAAGAACAGACATAACCCTCTGTGTGTGTGTGTGTGTGTGTGTGTGTGTGTGTGTGTGTGTGTGTGTGTGTGTGTGTGTGTGTATATGCGTGCGTGTGTGTGTGTGTGTATATCTGTGTGTATGTATGTGTATCTGTGTTTGTGTGTGTGTATGTGTATCTGTGTGTGTGTGTGTGTGTGTATCTGTATGTGTGTGTGTGTGTGTGTGTGTGTGTGTGTGTAGAGGTGAATGTTGAACTTCCCAGTGTTGGTCCGTCTGTGTTTTGTGGTGTTGGTCTGTTTGTAGGTTTGCTCGGAGTCGCTACTGGAACTTTCTTCCTGGTTAAAGGAAACCAGTGTAACTGAAGCTTCAGGTAACTGAAACAATTAAACATCACATGTATTATATCTGATAAAGTGTACAGCGCTAACACAAACCTGTCTCTGTGTTTCAGACAGAGGTGAAGAGACGCATTAGATTCCTGCCAAGAAGATTTTTCACAAAAGAAACTGTACATTAACTCATAGTGTATTTCATCTGTTAGAGCATTGAAATGTTTACCTGTTCCACTGTGCACTTTCTTTACTTACTGCACAAATCTATTAAATTTATTTTCTAAAAATTGATGTTATATGTGAAAATGAACAGGAATATGAGTGCTTAAAATAATAAAAGAAATGAACTTTATTAACAATCAGGTTATTTTTTACACAGAGGCTACATTCAGTATCAAGCTGCACCAGGTTGAACAATAACACATATGAAGACTTGTACATCACACATCACATGTAATATGTTTTATGTGAATAATGTGATCACATGCAAAATGCAAAAGACACACATTTAACCTTTATATATAAAACAAAACAATTATCCATGTGAGAAAAATACACATGAAAAAAAAAAAATAATAAAATGTGAAAATAAACTAATCCTGAAAATAAAAACACACGAGCTGCATGTGTGAAACAGAAGGATATAAAACTCTTATACTGTTAATGTGATTTAAAATTTTTGTAAAGTTTTGAAAGTTATAAATCTAATCATGTAAACACCTTCAGCTACTAAATAAAATGATCAATCAGTGATCTTATGTCCTCATATTTTCTCTTAGAGACCAGTTCTACTTTAACACAGTAAACCTCAGAGGAACAGACACAGCATTAGACTGCAGATTTTCTCTGAATAGACAAACAAATACTTGAGTTTAGAGCAAACAACAAAATGTCTAATGTTTTTATTCTGTATATTATTATTTTTATTCATGTCTAAGATTCTTGAGCTTGTTCTCTTGCATTGAACAGTGTCTCATCAAATCAGAATAAGTTTGAGTGTAAACTAGATTTGTAAAGTTCGTTGCGACAAACTTTAATGTTGGCTTTGACGATGCAAGTATTCGCAAAAGGATGGTGCTTTTTGGAGGCAAGTGGACATAATGGTTAGTGTTACTTTTGTAGGCAAGTGGACAAAAAGATAGGGTGCCAAAACATTTGGAGGCAAGTGGAGTCAAGCAGGTGACATCATCCAAATACTCCTGAGGAAGTTCCCTCAGAGTGTTTTGATATGTCACTTTTCCATGTTGTGCTAATTTTTAACTTTCACGTGACATAATGTGACATCACGTGACATCATCAGAATACCTGTGAGGAAGTTCCCCTCATTGTTCTGAGTGTTTTGATATGTCACATGTCCATGCTGTAAAAGGTTTTTTGATTTTGCATATTTTGGGGGCGGGGCTGCGGGACAACTCAAAGGCCAGTCGGTACACCAATGTAAAAGTTTGTTCAGAGTCTCACCCTAAAGGAGCTGGCCGAGTTTGGTGTAGATAGTTCGAAAGCTTGCCGAGTTATAAACCTCCAAAGTTTATAATGGGAGTCTATGGGAAAAAAGGCCATTTTGAGACCCAGTACCGGAAGTACCGGTACTCGGATCGCTTAGAAACGTCATAGGAGGAGTTACTCTTGATAAATTTTTGTCTAAGCTTAAATAGGAAAACAGAATGTTGGCTTCTACAAAGTTAACATAAATATTAATATAAATGTTTCACCCTGTGGATTTATCTGCAGGCTGAACACTAATTTTACACAGTAGTGACTTAATAAAAGGTTTGTTGTGTTCAGGTTGAATACAGCTTTTCATTTTTTTTTTCTTGTCTTCTTTATAAATTAATCAACAAACATGAAACTGAATCAGCATATTTGTGTTTATTTCTTTGCTTTTCCAGCTTTCTGTAGTGTTTAGACCCAAACACTGCTGTATTAGAGCTGAGAACATTATAACAGTTTTATTAGAGACATAAAAGTCCTTTAGCATCGCGGCTATTAGAATTAGCACATAGTTAAATACAGCAAATATACAACATATATAATAAAATACACACAAATGCTGGTTGAGAAATGTGACGATAGTATTTATTAACTATTTATTACATGCAACATTACAGCAGATTAACATTAAATAAATTAAATATAAAATTAAATGTTAATTAAATGATTAACACAATTTTTCAGGTTTTTTGAAATTATGTTTCTACTGTGTGTGTGTGTGTGTGTGTGTGTGTGTGTGTGTGTGTGTGTAAATGTAACAAAATATATAAATATGTAGAAATCTCTATTTTGTGACCATAAACATTTAACTCTAATTTAAACTTTTTTATTAAATACATATAATAATAATAATAATAAATAAATATAAATATTAAATAAATATAATAATAATAATAATAATAATAATAATAATAATAGTTGTTGTTGTTGTTGTTGTTGTTGTGTATTTGTCATACTTTTGCCCCTGTGCAGTTTTTAGAGAGAATAAAATTGGATGAAATTCTGCCTGGTAACATGTGACTGTGTGTGTGTGGTGTAGGATTGGTGTGTGTGTGTGTGTGTGTGTGTGTGTATTACAGGAGATCTGCTGTACTTTCCTCAGTCAGATCTGAGACTCAGAGAAGAAACAATGTTCAGGCTCCTGATTCTGTCCATCGTCCAGTTTGCGGTCCTGAACACAGCCAGTGAGTGTTTACTGTAATAATGTTAATGAAATAATCTTACTGTAATAATGTTAATGAAATAATATTTTTACTTTGTTTATGTTCAGAATGGGGGGCACAGTGTCTTAGTGGTTAGCACGTTCGCCTCACACCTCCAGGGTTGGGGGTTCGATTCCCGCCTCCACCTTGTGTGTGTGGAGTTTGCATGTTCTCACCGTGCCTCGGAGGTTTCCTCCGTGTACTCCGGTTTCCTCCCCCGGTCCAAAGACATGCATGGTAGGTTGATTGGCATCTCTGGAAAATTGTCCGTAGTGTGTGATTGTGTGAGTGAATGAGAGTGTGTGTGTGCCCTGTGATGGGTTGGCACTCCGTCCAGGGTGTATCCTGTCTTGATGCCCGATGACGCCTGAGATAGGCACAGGCTCCCTGTGACCCGAGGTAGTTCGGATAAGCGGTAGAAGATGAATGAATCAATGTTCAGAATAGAATGAAAAACATTACAGCTCTGTTTAAATAAAGAACCTCAAACAAACAGCGTGATAGAAATGAATGTTTAGAAGTAAATTGTGTTAATTACATTTAACACTGAAACTTTTACAGAAGCTGAGATTTATTTATTTATTTATACTTTTGTTAAAAAGGCAGATTTAAAGACAGATTTAGCGTTAAATGTTAAATAAAGCTGGTTTACTTTGTTTCAGCAGTGTGAATGTTTTGTTGTTATTTTCTCTCAGATGGACATGTGATGTCAACGCCATTTCGGTGTTACTGGAATAAAGATGATCTCAGTGATGCAGAGCTCATACTGTCTTACATCTACAACAAGATTAACTACTTTGAGTTTAACAGCACTCTGGGGAAGTATGTGGGATACACAAAGTTAGGCATCAGTAACGCAGATAGACTGAACAAAGACACTGCAGTGCTGCAAAGACGAAAAGCTGATTTAGAAAATTTCTGTAAATATAATGCTGAGATTTACTCCAGCGATGTTCTGAGTAAAACAGGTGAGATTATTTTACTAACATAAAAACTTTCATTCTGTAATATTTACACTATTATCTCATGTTTAATTTTACACATTAAAATAAATAAAATTTAATCACTGAGCTGCTCATCTGTAACCAGTTACATACTGTATTATTTTATTTTATTTTAGTTTATTTTGTATTTTTAAGTGAATGTTGCTTTGGTTTATTTCTGCAGTTGAACCCAAAGTTAAAGTGAAGTTGGTGAAGAAATCAGAAGGCTCTCATCCTGCTGTGTTGATGTGCAGCGCTTACAGCTTCTACCCTCCACTCATCAAAGTGACCTGGCTGAGGAACGGTAAGGAGGTTGAAGGAGGTCAGACGTCCACTGAGGAGATGGCTGATGGAGACTGGTACTATCAGATCCACTCACACCTGGAGTACACACCTGAGTCTGGAGAGGAGATCTCCTGTGTGGTGGAACACGCCAGCTTCAAAAAACCCATGAGCTATAAATGGGGTGAGTCTCATTACCACTGTCTGATCTACAGTCTGATCTACAGTCTGATCTACAGTCTGGTCAACAATCTGATCTACAGTCTGATCTACATGTCTAAGTCCACAAAACTGAGAAATTGACTTTTAACAAGTCATCAGAAAAATAAGCCCTGATGTTACATCAGTAATAATAATATATTTCTGTTTTATATTAATTAAATCCCTCCGGGTGTCTCAGATCCGTCCATGTCTGAACCTGATAAGAGTAAGATTGCTATCGGAGCGTCAGGTCTGGTTCTGGGGGTCGTGCTTTCAGCTGCTGGATTCATCTACTACAGGAAGAAATCCTCAGGTCAGTGACTGAACCTCCAGGAATCATCTAGAACATCTGTGGATTAGATCATAAATAAAATCTATTAATAATAAACCATTGAACCTGATGTCTGATCTTCATCTGTCTGGTTGTTGTTCTCAGGACGGATCCTGGTCCCGACATAAACACAGGTACGAGTCTGGAGTTAGTTTATATTTATTTACCCAGAATGCTCTGTGTTTATCTTCAGCTACACTAATATCTTACACATGAATCTTCATCTTCTCAGGTCTTCAGGAGGAGGAACACTGGAGTGTTTACTGGAACCTCATCAGATAAACACCTGCTTTATTCCTAACAGTGAGATCTTACTGAGACATTAATGTGTTCTTCTGTTTGTTATCACTTACTTTTAGCTTTTAAGACTTTAATAAAACTCGTGTTAAATATCTTGATTTTAAGCTTTATAAAAATTATTCAGTAGAAAATAAACAAACTGAGTTTAGACACATCCAGATTTCAGAACATGTAGAAATGAAGGGTTTAAAATGAACCTGAAACTTTTCATTATTAAATCTTTATCGCCCCCTACAGTCTGTTTAACTCTGACTCACTTCTACAGGTTTAGTGACTGTTTATTATCAGTTTATACTAACACTCATCTGTACTTTTCTGTTTCTGATCATCAGTCACTTCAGTTTCATTTGAATTGTTTTTGATTCTGTTTGTTTGCTGAATCTTTAAACTGAATTAAATAAATCTGAATACATGAAAAACTTTCAACAGATTTCACTTTGCATCAATTCTACAGCTGAAATAATGTCAGATTTTATTAGTCAACTTTTCATCCTAATTATTTTATTGTGTGGAGAATCAAATGTGTCTGAGGTTCAGAACAAAAGAGCTATTAATAATAATAATAATAATAATAATAATAATAATAATAATAATAATTGAGATCATTGTGACTTCATTAAATTATTTTAATTATTTGAATTAATTTGCTTCTAAACGTCTTTGTGACCTTCAGCACCAGAGGATCAACACAATGATTTGATTTATTTTCTCTTGTATTACAGAATATTTATTATTATTTTATAGAAACCTTTAATTGAAGTAAACGAGTGAGACACAACATGAAGGAGAGATGAACAGATGAACAGATGAACAGATATATTTACAGACCCGACTCTGATATCCTGTCAGCTGTGGGATTTGATCTCATAACCTTCAGATAAGATAAAATCTATAAAATCTACAACTTCTTTAGGCTTCGAGAAAAAGAGATGTGAGATTAATAAACATGTAAATAGATAGATAGATAGATAGATAGATAGATAGATTTGGGACTTGAACCCACAGCTTCACCCACTGATCAACACCAGTCCCGTCACTGGTTCTGACTCGTCCTTTATCTCCTGCTCTACATTTCTCTAAAAAAAAATGAATCCTTCCATATTTCCATCTAAATGAAGACCCTCAGCCTTGTACTGATGATCCCACCCATAACATCACACCTGAAGATCTCTCCATGTCTCCATTCTGTTCAGAACATGAACCAGTGTGACCCAGTCATCAGACTCCAGACACCAAACACACACCAGACTCCAGACGTAGGAGACGTTCCATGTGAACTGGACCATGACATTTACATACACATACAGTACATGAGGGTGTAAAGGGATTTCAGTGTCTGTTTCTTATTGCAGTAAAAGTCTGACTTGTTTTATCTAAATAAATTAAACAGAGTTCGTAACATCACGTAATGAGACATCAGATTTAAATAAAGTAATAAAGACTCAGAGCTCGTGATCTTTCAGTGTCCTCTGGCTGCTCGGTATCAGATCATCACACTGCTAACTGTTATACTGTGTGTTAGCGTCAGGCTAATATGATGATATAAAACACAAACCAGTGGATGGAACTTTAGTAAAGATTTATCTAATTAATGTTACATACTGAGTTACTAGTGATGATTTAACTATTTATTTCTGTCTTCTGTAAATATAAAATTTCTTCTTGTATACAGGAGATAAACTGCGCTGTGTTTCACCATCTAATCTTATTTAACTGTAAGATTTTATTCATTGGGGGCACGGTGGCTTATTGGTTAGCACGTTCGCCTCACACCTCCAGGGTCGGGGTTCGATTCCCACCTCCACCTTGTGTGTGTGGAGTTTGCATGTTCTCCACGTGCCTCAGGGGTTTCCTCCGGGTACTCTGGTTTCCTCCCCCAGTCCAAAGACATGCATGGTAGGTTGTCCTGATTACCTGATGTCCAGGTAAATTGTCCTGATTGTGTGAGTGAATGAGAGTGTGTGTGTGTGTGTGCCCTGTGATGGGTTGGCACTCCGCCCAGGGTGTATCCTGCCTTGATGCCCGATGATGCCTGAGATAGGCACAGGCTCCCCGTGACCCGAGGTTCGGATAAGCGGTAGAAGATGAATGAATGATTTAGACATTATGATATAATCTGACATAAAGATATAAGCATTGTGACTGGAGGTCGTGTGCTTAAGGCTCACAGACAGAGCGGGGCAACAAAACCCATTCTGTCAGGAAAGAGCACCTCAGAGGGGTAAAAAATCCAGACCTACATGCAGGGATTGCAAACAGACAGGTTTTATTAAAATAAATATCAAGACTAACAAAACTCAGGGAAACATCTGGGGGGAAAACAGGATACAAGAAAAATGAAATGAAGAGCATAAGACAGAACAAACCGTAGAAATGAGGACTCAGTAACAAATACAGACACAAGACCACAGAGATAAATATGGGGTAATTAAGGAGACATTAGGAACATGTGTGCAGAGGCAGGAACAAAGCCTGCCAGGATGCCCTCTGGTGGTCAGGTATGGAATAGTCCAAGCCATCTGACAGTTTGATCTAAACCAGTAACACAAAAAGGTACAGAATAGTCAGAGAACATGTTAATGACACCCCGATGTATATGGGACTGTATGAGTATCTACTCTATAGAGTATCATAGAGAAACTGAACTGGATCCTGAAGCAGTAGCGGATCACAGCATTGTGCTATAATAATGTACAACTCAGTTAAATCCAGTGAGACTCATCAACCATAACTTCAGTCTTCTTTCTCAGCTTCTTCTTAACTTTATTTTTCTTTCTCCTTGGTGTGGTTCCTTGATATATGATATATGTTTCACATGGAACTGTGGATTTAATCAAAGTTCAAGTGTAAATGCTTTAAAAACTGTAAAGGTCGACTATTTATATCTTTCAGTGTGTAGAAATAATGTTATAACTTTATCTTACCTTCTATTGGACATTTTAAATGTAAAGAACAAATAGACACCATGTCATTATACACATTTAAATAATGTAATAATTTATCAGTAACCTTTCCAAGTCACAGGTCAATGTTTTCTCCATGTTTTGTGATTCCTGTCTTCATCTGACCATGAACATGTACATCATGAACCACACAGTGCCATCTAGTGGAGACACTGAAGCATCAGTGTTCAAATCCATAACGGTTCTGTGTGTGTGTGTGTGTGTGTGTGTGTGTGTGTGTGTAGACATACCTGTATGTAAACACTGACACCTGCTGTAATTCTGAGTAACTGTCTTTCTTTTGTTGGTTTATAACAACATTCATTCAACACCAAACATCTACAGTATCATGTTCAGGAGACATTCATCAGGAGAGGTTTATTTCATTTATTATATCATATATTGCGTAATGCCTTCAAGTGCAAATTACACTCACTGTGTGTGTGTGTGTGTGTGTGTGTGTGTGTGTGTGTGTGTGTGTGTGTGTGTGTGTGTGTGTGTGTGTGTGTGACTTCATTTCGTAGACCCCACATACACTAGTATGTCTAAACTTCCTGTAATTTAGAAATTATTAAAGGAAGCTCAGTGTTCTATAGCAAATAAAAGTAAGATTCAGTCAGATGTTATTCTTCAGCTCTGTGTTTAGTGTTAATTTAATTTCACTTTAATCTCTCAGTTATAACCCTACACAGACTTGTATTTTCACACACTGTGAAAATTGAAGTCAAGTCAAATCAAGTCAAGAAGCTTTTATAGTCATTTCAGCATGTATAGCTGTTACAGTACACAGTGACATGAGACAACGTTTCTCCAGGATTGTGGGGCTACATAAAACAGGGCTATAAGGACTTAGTAAGTGGTCTTAGCCACATAAAGTGCAACTGTGCAACCTGGTGCAAACAGTGCAGGACAAGACAAACAAGACAGACAAGACAGTGTAGGACAAAAGACAGTGCAGACAAAAGACAATACAAAAAGTACAAAAAAATACAATACACAAAAGACAATAAACAGTAAACAGAAACAGTGCCGACCGACGAGTGTAAATACTGTATGTAAATACTGTGTGTTCAAACAATATTTCGTGCCGTAATACTAGAATGAACATAGTTTCTAAGAAGCAGGTTCCTGAGACAATGTATAGAATTGTGCAAAAACAGCAAACGACTGAAATGTTGGACAGTTTGTGCAAAACAGCATGTAAACAGTTTGATGGATGTAAGCAGCATGTAAACAATTTGATGTCAGTGTGAGTGTTTGGTGTAGGTCTGTGCAGTCCATACAGATGATGTGCGTGTGTATGTTGTGCTCAGTACAGTTCAGTTCAGTGCTCAGTACAGTTCAGTTCAGTACAGTTCAGTTCACATAATTATGATTTAGTGCAGCATGAGGAACAGGACAAGAAAACAGACAGTGGGTCACATTCTAACATTTCACCTTTCTTCTTTACACAATAATAAGCACACCTGCCCCCCCCCCTCCTTTAAAGCTGATTTGTGACAATGTCCATTGTTAAAAGTGCTATACAAATAAATTGAACTGAATGTAACTCACCACACTGATAGGTAAATAAACCCATACTAGTGGAGTTACTGAAGCTCCCTGTATACTCTTTTCTCCATGTGTACTCCCTGTATCTTTTCTCCTTGTATACTCACTCACTTGACCACCCTTTTGGGATAGGGGCTTTGACCCCGTCGCCGCTTTGCATACGCCAGGGCACACGCTCGGTAGCCAGCTACACCACTGACTTCTGAACTGTGGCTTCTGGCTCAGGCTGGAATGACCAGGCCCTTCAGGAGGCCTATGTGCATGGCCTCTCCTAGGAGTTGAACCAGCTCGCCAGCCGCATTGATAATCGCCTTCGGGCACGCCAAACTGAGCGACAGGAAGTAGGAGGCCCCACAGTGAACGCTCATGCACTTATACCCGTTCTGATTATTCTGAGTCCCAAGAGACTTCTCCAGAACCCATGCAACTGGGTTCCACAACGGCTCATTCCATTCTGAGACCTCAGCCCCGATTCAGGGCTCAAAACGCCAACAAGTCGTTAAACGACAGGGGCCCTCCCAGGTAGAGGAGCCTGGGCTGGTCCAAGATGTGACCCCTTGCTGTTCTGGCCTTTTCCTATCTGCCACCCTCTGTTTAGGGGAAGGTAGAACAAAAAACCTCCAGGCCTTTGTCGACTCGGGGGCAGACAGTAATTTTATTGATGAAGATTTGGCCCACAGCTTGAAGCTCCGTTTGAAGGCACTTCCACAACCCCTACCGGTTCAGTACCTGGACAAGCATCCATTGGCTGCTGGGCCCATAACCATGCAGACAGATCGGCTCACCTTGCACACTGGTCCTCATACAGAGCGTCTGTCACTCGGGCTCCTGAGTTACGCCTTATCTTGGGCTTCCCCTGATTGTGGCAGCATAATCCGCAAATAGACTGGGCCACGCAGACAGTCGCAGTCTGGGGCTCTCACTGCACCCAGAGCTGCCTTGGAAGAGCACCTGCCCCTGCGCCCTCCCCACAAGGGTCTGTGGACCTGGCAGGGGTCGTAGAGGACTACTGAGACCTCCAAGAGGTCTTCCTAAACAGAGGGCCCAGCCCCTGCCATTAACTTGGTCCTGGGCACAGCTCCTCCCAGGGGCAGACTCTTTTCCCTTTTCCTGCCGGAGCATAGGACCATAGATCAATATGTACAAGAGGCTTGTTCTTGGGACACATTCGCCCATCCACATCACCAGCGGGTGCAGGCTTCTTCTTTGTTAAGAAGAAGGATGGGAGTCTGCGCCCCTGTATTGACTACAGGTGCTTAAAGGCGATAACGGTGATGCCCCCTTCCCCTGATGAACTCAGCTTTTGACCAGCTGCAACAGGCCAGAATATTCTCTAAACTTGAGCTCCACAGTGCATATAATCCAGTGGCGGTTCTAGGATTTTTCTGTAACAGGGGCCATTAAGGGGTCACATGTTACATTCAGGGGCCAAGTTTTATTCAGTATGGTGCAAATACATTTCGGCAGTCATTCCTTTTTCAAACGCTCTAATAAAAAATTATGAGCCAGTAAAGTTCTTAATGATTTTTTTCATTTATTTATACTGTGCATAAAGAACACAATGCATCACACACACACACACACACACAAAAGTACAGCACAGTCATTAATTGATCATCTCATACAGTACACTCTAATAAGGTAAAGTGCAGCAGAACAAATTCAGAACAAACAAAGAGTTATTTTAACATGTACGTACTGTATGTTAACATAACACTGTTTCCAAACACAATACAGTTCACAGTGTGGATATATTTACCTAAACATTTGTTTCTTATTTCTCATCTTTTTCACATATTGTCAGAAAAACAAATTACAAATTAAGCCCTTTTTTGATGAGATAAACAATTTTGAACATGCAAAGCAGCATTAACATACTGTAGGAGCAACCATGGGGGTAAATCCCGAAGGGGACAGAGGGGACATGTCCCCCCCGTCGGAGGATTGTCCCCCCCAAAAAAAATTATTTAAAAATATCTCACTCTCTATTGTGAAAAGTATATGTATGTATACCTAAATAATCGTGTAAGTAGAAAAACCCCCTGCAAAAAAAGCATTTATAAACAGTTGAGTTCCCCCTCCCCTCCCTCACAGTGGTTTGACCCACTGCCTGCTTTCCCAGATCATCTCACCTACTCTGCACACGAGTCAAGGTGTGTGTGTGCGGCTCAATTAATGTTGAGCTCCATTAAGTAGGGGATTTTATTCACTTTAAATAAAGTGATTCTCTTTAATGTAGTTGATTCAGACTCATTCATACATTAGTTGCGGCAAAAATGCTGATTACCGATGTAATTTTCCATGAATCTGCTATATTAGCGATTAAAATATTACTTATCTAGTTAACGTTAGCTTGTTTACAAGAGCTTGTTGCATAGTGCACTGTAACGAACACGCCAAAGCCGTCGAGAAAAACTTTATAAAAACAACCTTAATGATGCTCCATGCTACAATAATAATGATAAAAGCAAAGTTTGTCACTGTGGGGACATGTCTTTATAAGTACAAGTAGACTGTATTATTTGTGTCCCCCTTCAAAAATTGCTCATGAGAAATTTTATATTTATTGTCGTCCCCCCACTGTTAAATGAAATTTACGCCCATGGGAGAAACAACTAGCACCTCCCAGCATAAACATCTCTCTCTCTTTATCTTTCTCTCACTCAATTCTTTCACTTGCTCATTCACACATATACACACACCTCAAAAAAGAAGGATTATCCGATTGCTATGCTTGAAGCTGAAACGCCTGACAAATTCATCCAAATCTAATGACCTGGCCCGTCAGGATTTCCACACTTAGGACACCCAAGTGACTCAAACAGGCATCACTCATGGTTGTCCTCAAGTGGTTTTTTATAAGTGCTAAAGCTGAAAAGCTTCTCTCACAAGAAGCACTGATTATTGGTATTACTACAGCAATCTTGCAAAGCCTGAGAAGCTCATGGAACACCTCTTCGAAAGGCTCCAGAAAAGCAACGAACTCAAGGAGCGTGGTCAATCTCTGCAGTCCACTTTTCTCTTTCCTATCCAGCACTCTCTCGATCTGATACAGCTCATTTGACAAGTCCTCAACATTTGAGTCAAAAAATCTTTGCAAAGGAAAAAAAAAGAGTCTCTTCCTGTAAAAATTTAACACTTTGTGGGTGAAGTGCTTGAATTCCCTTCATAATTTTGTACTTGGGTTTAGAGAACCGTCTTTGCAACTCACCAGCCATTGAATCAAGCACCGGGTAGTACACATGTCTCTTAAAGCTTTCCCCATCATCTTTATTGACTCTACAGTTATTATGTAATCACACAATCGTGTGTTCATCTTAGCTGCCTCTTCTCAGTCTTTTCCAAGCTGAGGTCACATTTTACAGCCATTTCCTCAACCTCTTTTCTCAAAATAGGCCTCACTCCTGTATTGCTCTAATGTGTCCAGCAATGATTCTACAAGACTGACTGCTGCTGCTAGATCCAGTGAGGGGGACTGTAACATGTCCAACAAAAATTTGGACTGTCCCAGGACTTTGTTGAATGTCACTAGAACAGCAATGAAACTAACATCATGTAGAGCTAATAAACCACAAGCATCTGTTGCCTGATCACCGTCCTTTTCCTGCCCAATTTGCTGAAGAACACAATACACTGCTGGACGTCTATCAAGCACATTGCGACAGGCTGAAAATCTGCAAGCCCACCTGGTGTCAAACCCCAAAGCCCACCTGATGACCACCAAACTTCTCTTTCTGTATGTGATGCCATTTTGTGTGCACGTAAGATCCTGATAGGAAATTATGTCATTTCTGCATGAGTGAAAAAAGCGAACACTGTGCCGTCCACGGCACACACGCCCCCTGAGCCGAGGCTGCATCAACTTCATTGTAACTTTTAAGCATTAAATCCTATAAATATACGGTCATGTTATATATTGTTTGAAAGCTTAGACTCTCAGGATTTTATTAAGCCCACACACAAAGCATAATATGATTTATAGCAGTCATATAAATGTAATCAAGTTGATAGTCACCTGAACTAGGCGGCGCTAGTCCAGTTTGTTTACTTACCTTTAAACTCTTCACTTTCTTCACTGGGGTAATATTCTCCAAAACAAATATTTTTCATAAATCCCCAAGAGTCCAAGGAAATGGAATATCTAAGCCTTTTAATCCAAAACGCTTTGCTCGCCTCACAATAATTACTTTTCTGACCGAAAACTGTAAACAGTAGTTCACTTCCGTCCATTCTTTCGGCTCTCACTTCTCATTGGAGGCTTAGAAAACTACACTTGGGTGTCAAATTTGTAGTCCAGACTCTGACCAATCAAACAAGCTCTCACATGAGCCAATCGGTGCCCGTAGAGCAGAGATAGACAGCTTAGAAGCCAATGATGGCTCTCTATTCTATTCGGAACACCCTCCGTTTGTTTGACAGTTGTTCCAGCCAGTAGCAATTTCATGATCCGGGACCCTGATATCTCTTTAGCCAATAAGGAGACGATTCCAACGGGGTACGACATGGGCCATCTGGCAAGGGGGAGGTGCCAGCTAGAGCCGTGTGAAAAGAGTCATTACGCAATTCTCGAGCTGTATTGCGCAATCCTAGAGCACACACACACACACACACACACACACACACACACACACAAAATTCCTGTTTTTTTTGAGCAGATACTACTGCCTAGTGGTTTAGTCAAAGGGGTTAAAAGGTTATAGGCCTTTGAATCTCTTGTTTACTCTTGTAAACAAGGTTTATTTGGGGGCAAAAAAAGGGCAAAAAAACAAAAACGCACAGACATATCTGTAGAAAAAAATCCATATAAAATCCATTTTTGAGTCTTTTGACTTCAAACTTTTTCTGGTGAAAGCTAAGACATGTGGCTATGACCGTGAGTTGTCTTTAGCTCCTGACGTGTTTACAGTAGTGTATTTTAGTCAGTTTACAGAAAAATGATTTGGGCGGAAATGAAACCCTCCATTCTAGCCTCCGTAACTCTGTGCCAGTAAGGCCTAGAATCACCCTTACACTTGTATCTGAAGCTAGAGATTGTCTTCTTTCCAATGAGACCCTACACACCCCTGAGTGTCAAAGTATGTGGGAGCTGTAACAGTTTTTATTTGGGTACGTCATTTAGGCGAAAATCATGAAATCTAGGCCGTTCGCTAGCAGTGAGCCTTACAATGCACATAAAAGGCATATTTTCCTACCTCCTGAATTCTTGTGCAAACGCCAGAGTGCTTGCCACTCATGACGGCAGCTCCATCGTAGCCCTGTCCAACGAGGTTGCTACGATACTCCAGCCCATGTTTTTCCAAGCATTTTATAATCAGTCTACTTAGACCTGCTGCTTCAAGCTGTTTGGCATTCACAAAGTCAAGAAAGCTCTCATTGATGGTACCATTATAATAATAGCTCACAACAAAAGACATCTGCTCTTTCTTTTGCAGGTCTTTTGTTTCGTCTGCGATTATGCTGAAAACCTCGCTTTGTTTAACTTCCTTGATTATGTCAAGTTGAACCATCTCTGCAAGCGTTTCTAAAATTTCATTTTGAATGTTCTTACTGATGTATTTTGCATTCATGCGTTTCTCAATTAATGAATCGTGCTGTGCAATTGCATCCAAGATGGCTAAGAAATTGCCGGGGTTATCCGAACCTTCAGATTCCATGTGTCCACGCTTTTGAACAGCAGTTAAGAGCAGCACCTGAGCAATGGTTTTGATATATATCTGCTTCTCTCTAACTCTTTTTTCCCTTTCTTTGATTATTGAATCGATCATGGAGGGGTTTTTTTTTCAATGACTAATTTGTGCTGTTTCCAAGCAAACACAGCACTTCTGTGATGTTCTGATTTGCAATGATCTCTAAAGCCACCATTTCTGCACAGTGCTTTTTTCCAATTAGAGAACCCTGATTTTGACCTGAATATAGACATTGGGGCATTTGGGAGCGAAAAGTGGCGACAAGGGTAGCAAAAAACAGAGTCTCTAGAGACAGAATACTCCAGCCACGTAATGTCTTTGTACCAATCTCAATGAATGAATGAATGCTCTCTTTCTGTTCCTGTGCTGTGTCTTGGGGAAGACCTTGAGGACAGGTTGCACTGGACCATCTGCTCTGGACTGGGAAATGTCTGGAGAGAAGCAAAAAAATATTAAAAATATAAACTTCTTTCTGAATTCCACCTTTTAAGTTTCATAATCATGTCGTTGCTTATAAACAGTAAATTATTGTTAATCAATGCCAAGTTTGATAAATGTCCATTGAGAACTTTAACAGGATGAAAATATAGGCATACCATCAGGTCCAGGTGGAGCAGCACAACTTCTCTGCACCGAGCCCTCTGCTAGGCACCGGGAAATGTAGCTTACTGTTGGAAGCAGCACTGTCTGGGGACTCTGTTGTGGGTGGTTCTGGAGATTGTGGGTTGAAGTCATCAGGTTCGCTCTCATTCTGGCTGTCATCATCTGAGCCTGTGCCTTCACATGGCTGCTCAGAGAAGCGTCCACATGGCCAACCGCAAGAGATGGGCAGCACCCACATTCCGCCAAGGTCAGAGGGTCTGGTTGGCGATCAAAGATCTGCCCTTGCGTGTTGAGTCCAAGAAGTTGGCACCACGCTACATTGGTTTGATTCATTATTTTTTGGTTGATTGGGAGGGCTATGGCCCGGAGGAACGCTCATGGGTCTCTGTGAGACACATCCTGGACCCGGAGTTGGTTAGGACTTTTTGGAGGGACCGAGCAACGAGCCTGGGACCGTAATGGGCCGTCCCTAGGGGCGGGGGTACTGTAACGTCCCGGGCCTGTAACGTCCTGCCTGTCAGGCAAACTCGCGGCCACCAGCACGCAGTCATGTAGCCGCAATTAGCGCAGCTTGCGACACCTGTGCACATCACCTGTGCGGACATAGTCTGTGCCAAAGTCAGCGTGGTAATACGTATCAGAGCGTTTAGTGCTCTGAAAGGTAATATATAAGCTAAATAGGAAAAAGTTTCCACTTGTATTTCAGCACGGTAATCTGTACCAGAGCACATAGCACTCTGAGAGGTAATATAGCAACTAAAGGCTTGAAAAGAAGCATTTTGATTGTTTCAGAGTGGTAATCTGTATCAGTGCGCATAGCGTTCTGAGAGGTAATTGTTGAATAATGAGTAACTGCTTCTGTGCTCATCTCTGGCTGGTTCTTTCGTGCCTTCCTGGCATAACGGTAGAGGTTCAGTCCAACGATTTGGGGAGCAAAGACTCCATGGATCAAGCCCTGCTTGGGGTGTTCTCCACTATCAAAAGCATTCCACCTTCACTTGTTACGTTTATATTTGCCCTGCTTTGATCCTATCCTGTCATCACTTCCTACCAAGAAACACACTTTCTCTATCTGCTCTGGCCACTTGTCTGATTTCCTATCCACTACTCCCTTGGATAACGGGCCGGACCCGGTACCCCCTCCTCCGAGTGGAACCGGAGTTCCCCCGTAACATCTGTAATATTCCCAAATTGTCCATGCTTAGAATCCTTTCAAACAATTGTTCCTTGGGACTATTTACTTGAAGATGTTCTCTGAGGAGGTGATGAACTGGTTGCAACAGCACTGTGAACTGTGATCTCAGGAACCCTGTTGTCAAGAAGACCTTATACATTCCTGTCACACTCTCTCAGTGTTACTGTAAAACTGTGTCTGGATGCCATGCTGTAAGGTTCACCAAGACTGGAACATGGATCCATTGTAGATAAGCACTTTGGGACAGCATTGGGCACTCTTGTATCCTTGATGCTGTCACAAGAGCTGCCATTCTAGTCCATCCCCACATGTTTATTTCTTTTTGATCTGAAAAACACTTGAAAACACAATGAATTTATACCCTTCACTTTTTTTATAAACACAACAAAAAAACATTAGAATCACATACAACAGAATCTTGCCTATTTACATGGCCCTTATGACTGCCAACAGATTTTTATGATATTAATGGATCTACTGTATGTGGAACGATCTATTACCAGGTTATCGGTTTTTGTGGCAGAGCTTGTGAACTGAATCTCTGCATGGTCTCACCCAGTGAGCAGACCATGGGCCCTCATGTTGTTAATTCTTTACCATAATGTCATCACTAATTTCAAATTTGTGATGGTGCACATTTTGACCAGAATGCATTCTGACTTTGCCAAATTTGTTGAGTGGCTTGGTGAAAAATAACAGGCAACGAGTTACACAGATTATTGATCCTTTCTCAGTCTGTTTACTGTAGCCTGTAACTGGTTTAAATCCATTTTGGGGGCTGTTCTCTAAAGGGAAAATTTGCATTCCCTTGAAATATGTTGATCCTTGCCACATGAATAACACACCAGGAGGTTATCAGGGTTACGAGAGGGTAGTCTTTCCTTTCTAACTTCAGTAGGGTAGTTTTCTTTTTTCCAGGAAACCTGGCTGGCTCTATTCTTATTGAGGTTTTTAACACCTACTGCTGACACAGCATGGGATCTCTTTGAGTTAGCATTGCTGTTCAAAAACTGTGTCATTTTAGCAATGATGTCATTATAATCAGAGAGATGGGTTACAAACATCGACACAGCAGAACGGGTGAGTGAGTCACATTTGTTAATCAAAGCAGATTTAAAACTGACATCATTTGGAGTGATTGCAGGATTGCCACTGAAAGTTTTAAATGTCTCCAATAATCGCTCTGAAAATGCCATGGGATGCTCCCCTTTCCTCATGTGCACATCACATATTTTATCCCAGTCAACTGACATTACACCTAAGACTTCAAGCAGAGCCTGATTCCTCTCTAACTTATCGGCAGTTCTAGTTTTGACTTTCTGATTTAACGCTCCAGACAAAGTGTCAGGCAAACACACAGTTAACAACACACACGCATCACCCTGTAAATGTATTGTAAATGTCAGCATATTGCTCAAAAACCTTTAGAAAATCTTAATGGATCTTGTTTGGCAGGATCAAATTTACCAATACGTTTAATCACAGCTTCTAGCTCATTGGATTTAAACCAAAATTAACTACTAACCATAGCAGAGGTCATTGGTTCCAACGCTCCTTCACTAGCACGCATAGTTGTAGTCAAGTGAACTGGAGCCATAGGAAATTTAACCGTACAGTCAGAATGTTGACTTCTGACTGACTGAGAATCTTTTTCTGAGTTCTAATCCATGTTTAGCATTTCAGGACCTTGATTACTCCACATGCCACATACAGATGTCTTACTGGTGCTAGTTTCAGTTATGCCATTTTTTATCAGGAATTGACAAGCAGACTTTGCTTCCTCCAAATCTTTGAACAATATTTCCACAGATGAACTAAGCATGCTGTTGTTAGTTCTATCTCATTCTGCATCCTAACCCTTTCTTCTTTCCAGAGTATTTGACTAATCTGGTAATCTCTTTTAGAGATTATCCCATCATCTAGTCTAGATTGCAGTTGCTCATTTTCAGCCTTTAACCTCCTAAGACCCGAGCTTTGGTTTGGCCTTGCATTTTAGATGCAGTGATGTCCACGTATGTGGACACCAGGTCGTAGGAGGTTAATGCAGTTAAAGTCTTTCTAATGACTTTGTATAATGCTAGAACATGTATGACATCAGGTTTATTTGCATTAAAAACCCAACCGTCTATTTAGCCACAGCACATGGACTTAAAACTTAAATTTAAAACACTGTCTCAGTCTGTTAGACAACACCACACTGTCTCGGGTTATTGCTTTAAACTCTACAGAGCCTTGGTGCTTCGGGCCCTTTTACAATATCAATTCAAGTTCAATTCAAGTTTATTTGTATAGTGCTTTTTACAATGGACATTGTCTCAAAGCAGCTTTACAGAACGTAAACATGAGAAGTATAAAGAATTAATATAATAAAAATTCAAGATATATATAGTTCACAGTATGTATGTATGTATGTATGTATGTATGTACGTATGTATATGTATTTATCCCCAATGAGCAAGTCTGAGGTGACTCAGGCAGCAATGGCAAGACTCCTTTAAATTGGTAAGGAAGAAACCTTGAGAGGAACCAGACTCAAAGGGGAGCCCATCCTCATATGGGTGACACTGGGGGTGTGATTATAAATATACAGTCAAACAAATGCTGTATTGGTGTAGGGATCACATGGAGTTCAGATCTCCTCTTAGTATCACAGAGTCCAAATGGAGCTGGTAGATCTGTAGATATCTCAGGATTCTCACAGAGTCGGCCTTGTCTCAGTGGAAGTCCAAGATCTTCATCGCACGGAAGACAATTGGAGCTGGTACAGTACAATGTCTGGATGCCTACAGTACATATCTGCTGTTCATAAAAATGTGCAAGTCTAATGTAATAGTGCACAAGATTATGGGATGTATTTTGTGTACGCCTGACTAAAGAGATGAGTTTTTAATCTGCTTTTGAACTGGGAAAGTGTGTCTGAGCCCCGAACACTATCAGGAAGACTATTCCAGAGTTTGGGAGCTAAATAAGAAAACGCTCTACCACCTTTAGTAGACTTAGATATTCTGGGAACTACCAGAAGTCCTGAGTTTTGTGATCTCAGAGAGCGTGAAGGATTGTAACGTGTTAGAAGACTAGTTAGATACATGGGCGCTAAACCGTTAAGATCCTTGTATGTAAGTAGCAGCAGTTTGTAATCAATTCTAAACTTAACAGGTAGCCAGTGTAGAGATGATAAAATTGGGGTTATATGGTCATACTTTCTTGTCCTAGTGAGAACTCTGGCAGCTGCATTTTGGACTAACTGTAGCCTATTTATTAAAGATGCAGGACAACCACCTAGTAATGCATTACAATAGTCCAGTCTAGAGGTCATGAAAGCGTGAACTAGCTTCTCAGCATCAGATAGAGACAGGATGTTTCTCAGCTTGGCGATATTTCTAAGGTGGAAGAAGGCTGTTTTTGTAGTATGGGAGATGTGATTTTTAAAAGACAAGTTACTGTCTAATAAACACCAGGTCTTTCACTGTCGAGCTACTAGTAACAGTACATCCCTCTAAATGGAAGTTAAATTGTGAGAGTTTCTGTGTACTGGTTTTTGGACCTATAATTAGTATTTCTGTCTTATCAGAATTTAACAACAGAAAATTGCAGCTCATCCAGTCTTTTATCTCTTTAAGGCATTGAGTTAATTTGGACACTTTAGCTATTTCATCTGGTTTTGCTGAGATGTATAACTGTGTGTCGTCAGCATAACAATGGAAACTAATCCCATGTCTTCTAATGATGATCCCTAATGGAAGCATGTATATCGAGAAAAGCAGAGGTCCTAGAACTGATCCTTGAGGGACCCCATGGTTAACTGGTAGTAAACTGGAGGATTCACCATTTAATTCTACAAAATGGTATCGATCAGACAGGTAGGATATAAACCAACTTAAAGCTTGTCCATGAATACCTGTGTGATTTTGTAAGCGATCTAGAAGAATGTTGTGATCTATAGAGTCGAATGCAGCACTAAGGTCAAGTAGGACTAATAGTGACATACAGTCTTGGTCCAAAGCTAAGAACAGGTCATTTGTGACTTTTACAAGTGCAGTTTCTGTGCTATGATGGGGCCTGAAACCTGATTGAAACTCTTCGAGGATGTAGTTCTCCTGTAGGAAGGAGCTCAGTTGAACAGACACAAACTTTTCTAGTATTTTAGACATAAATGGAAGGTGTGAAATAGGTCTGTAATTTGAAAGTTCATTAGGATCTAAATTAGGTTTTTTGATGAGTGGCCTAATGACTGCAAACTTGAAGGATTTAGGGACGTAACCTAAAGATAACGAGGAGTTAATAATATTAAGGAGAGGCTCACCAGCTTTATTTAACACTTCTTTCAGTAATTTAGTTGGAATGGGATCTAGTGAACAAGTTGTTGATTTAGCTGTAGTAATAAGTTTATCTAACTCTCCCTGTCCTGTGCTTATAAAACACTGTAGTTGTGTGTCTAGAGCCTTAAGTGAGGCTGGGTCATTAGTTGCTTTCGTATGTTGAGCATCACCTATTTTATTCCTGATACTTTCAATCTTATCAGTGAAGAATCTCATGAAATCCTCACAAATGAACTGTGATGGAATAGTTTGTTCAGATTTCTGTTTTTTTGTTAATCTAGTCACTGTGCTAAATAAAAACCTGGGATTGTTCTGGTTATTTCCTATGAGTTTGCTCAGGTGCTCAGAGCCCTGGCAGCTTTTAGAGCTGGACATACTGTCCTTATACACGATTCTAAAAACCTCTAATTTAGTTTTTCTCCACTTTCGCTCGAGGTTACGGGTCTCTCTCTTGAGGGTGTGAGTATGACTATTATACCACGGTGCAAGCGTTTTATCTCTAACCTTCTGTAATCTGATGGGGCAACAGTGTCTAATGTGCTAGTGAATGAAGCGCCTATGCTGTTGGTCATTACATCTAGATCGTTTGTGTCTAACTGTACAGTAAGTTGTCCAGACAGATCAGGCAGGTTATTTGTGAATCTGTCTTTAGTGGTCAGAATAATAGTTCTACCGAGTCGATAACGTGGTGAGACACAGTTAGTCTGTTCTACAGGTAGTGTGTACAGTATGAGGTAATGGTCTGTGATGTCATCACTTTGAGGTATGATATCTACATCAGTGACGTCTATTTTGTGTGATATTATTAAATCTAGTGTATGATTAAGATGATGAGTTGCTCTAGTGATGTTTTGTTTAAGCCCAAGTGAGTTTAGTAAGTCCATAAATGTGAGTCCTAGCGCATCGTTTGTGTCGTCAACGTGAATGTTAAAATCTCCTGCAATTAACGCTTTATCAATGCTAACCAATAGGTCAGAAAGAAAATCTGCGAATTCTCTAAGAAAATCGGTGTAGGGCCCTGGGGGTCTATACACGGTCACTAGCGCAAGAGACATCAGGGATTTTTTTAGTGTGCATGTGCGATAGTGTAACATTAAGGACAAGCACTTCAAAGGAATTAAATCTATACTGTGTTCTCTGAGTAACGGTGAGAAAATCACTGAAGATAGCAGCAACACCACCTCCACGACCAGTCTGACGAGGCTCATGCTTATAGATATATCCTGATGGTGTAGACTCATTTAGACCAATGTAGTCATTTGGCTTAATCCAAGTTTCGGTAAGGCAGAGTGCAGTAAGGCTATTTTCAGAGATTATTTCCTTTACAATAAGGGCTTTGGGTGCAAGTGGTCTAATGTTCAGGAGCACAAACTTTAGGAACTGATTTTGTATGTTTCTTTGGTATTTTTCTGGTCTGATTGCAGTAAGATTATTTTGAGAATTTCTCACGTATTTATTTTTTGATCTCACTACTCGGGGAACGGACACAGTTTCTATTGGATGTGTGCATTTGTGTCAGTGTGTTGAGGTGAAGGATGGCTATAGAATATTGGATTTAAAGCGTAGTTTACCAGTCAGTAGGTGTGCAGCGCCCTGGAGATGTGGTCTGAGAGGATCTCACTGTTATCACTGTTTCACCTATGAAACCTATCAACTTAAGCACTTTGCTTCAGTTACTTTAGAAACAACGATTCACACACAACTCTGTCACCACACTGCGTTGGGTTAATTCAGTTCCGTTAAAATGTACAAACTCCTCCTGCTTATGATCAATAAACTCTACTCTATTTTCTATTATACACTAAAACATTTCTTTGCTAAGTTTTTTAAACGAAGGGGTTCCCTGAATCACAAACAGCGTAAAAAAATCCACTTTTCTTACCTTTCCACACTTTTTTTTGGAATCCCTCGCTGGGTGGCTCACCAATGTAAGAAATAATAAATGCATGAAAATAAAACGATGAGGGTGAAGATCTTATGAAGAACAAGATGTTTATTCCAGCATAGAAGTGACAAAATACATGAAGTAGTTTGGGTTCATCAGAGTCCGTAAGAACCCCGGACAAATCATGTTCAAGCATTTTATACTGTTTTCCCTTTTTGTAGTTTAAATGAGTTTCTGCTTTAAATGTGTATTGAGTGTAAGAACTGAGTGTCTCCCAAATGGCTGGGATACACCTAGTTGTTTAGCTGGATGTCTTTAAATGTTAATCATGGTCACGTACACCTTGGCTTGGTATTGTTATCAACCAAATGGTCACTTTAAATGGTAATCGCGGCCACGTAGACCCTTTGTTAGTGGCGATCCTTGATGTCCTGCTGCCGCTCCCATATACTAACAATTGAATCAAATTTATTCATTTTGAGTTTTAAACGTATTACGTTATGATACGTAAGCCTTTTTTGGAATGAGCTCTTTTCGATGTGTATCTTGGAGTGGAATCTGGGTGCATTTATCTGTAATTTCTTACAAAGACCTACTTATTCAGGAAACACTTCAACTAGAACTTCTTTCCCTATTTGTTGCATATCGTCGCTGTCGGGCGGAAACCTCGTATGTCCAAATTTGGTCAGTTTCATATTTTTTCACATATCGATGCTATTGGTCAGTCCCTATGGTGCTATGGGTCTGTTATTTTTACAAGTTATTGTAAACTTGTAAAAATAACTGTAAAAATAAACTTGTAAAAATAAATAATACTGGTGCTCGTCTGAGGACAGGAATTTAGCGCAAGATAATCCACTGCAACGCGGACTAAACCCTGTGCACTGCAGATAAGGTACGGCGTTTTTTTAATTTCCTGAAAAATAACGGTTTTGGAGATACGAGGATTCCGTCTGACAGCGACGATTTATTAAATTTAATGAAACATTATTTCAGTCTTTATGGCTAGTATGTGGACACCTGACAAACCGACCCACATGTGGTTCATCCTCAAATTATTGTTACTAAGTTGAAAGCACAACTTTGTATAGAAAGAAAAAAACAGACACAAAATGGAGATTTTAACTGTATTATATACAGTTCAGGAAAATTACAGAACTTTAGTGAGATTGTTGTTGTTCTTCAGCAGGAATTTATTGAGCTCTAATCTTCAGTTACATCTGTTTCCTTTAACCAGGAAGAAAGTTCCAGTAGCGACTCCGAGCAAACCGACAAACAGACCAACACCACAAAACACAGACGGACCAACACTGGGAAGTTCAACATTCACCTCTACACACACACACACACACACACACACACACATATATACACACACACACGCACACAGATATACACACAGATACACACACACAGACACACATACATACACACACATACAGTATACACACAGATACACACACAAACACAGATACACACACAGACAGACACACATGCATAACCCATACCACTACATCAGGGGTGGCCAACCACGAGCCGCGGCTCTTTGCCCAGTTTCATGCGGCTCTTACATTCATATCGAAGTTTGTATTTGTGTCTTTTTAATGTGCGTGTTCACTTCGCTTGAGTTCAATACGGTATTTTCGTCAAACGCGCATGTGAGTGGGATGAAAATACCTCAAAGTGTCCCAGTAGGACAAGATCATTTGAGTAAACAATTTGGCCGGGAAAAAAGGCAATGTTCATGTGTGCTAATGTGTATAATGTGGCTCTTTGCGGTAACATGGTAAAAAATGTGGCTCTTGGTCTCTGACTGGTTGGCCACCCCTTCACGACATCATCAATGAAGACTCCGACTCCTTCTATTCCATCAAAAAGTTGTTGCACAGTTTTGTGGAATACTTCTGGTGCTGAGCTGATGCCAAACAGTGTGTTGAAGGTGCATAATTTTGAGCTTTCCTCATCTAGCACTATCTGGTAAAATCCCGACGAAGCATCCAGTTAGGAGAAATAACATGTTAAATTTATTGCACTAGTAATGTCTGACTTTGTAGGAAGTCTGTAGCGCTCACGTTGGATCGCCTTGTTTAAGTCTTTTGGATCTATACAGAGTCTTAGATCTCTATCTGTTTTTTCTACTAGTACGAGAGAATTCACCCATTCTGTAGGTTCTTCTATTTTTCTGATTATTCCTTCCTTTATCAGAACTTCTATTTTCTCTCTCAGTCTTTCTTTTAATGCTACTGGCACTTTTCTTGCCGGATGTATGACCGGTTTTGCATTCTACTTCAGCTTTATTTTGTGTTTTCCTGGTAATTTTCTTATTTCTTTGAAAACTTCTTTGTATTCTTTTATCTCGTATTTCTGAGTAATTCCTTCTGTAGTTTCTTCTTATCTCCTCTTCTGAGTTGTCATTTCCTTGTATATGACATGGTCTCTCTTTATCAATCCATCTATCCAATTTCTGCAGTCTTTTCCAAAAGCTGGCCATTTTCTCAGTGCATGTTTATTTCCACACTTTCCGCCACCTTTGCTTTTGTGACTTTGCATTTTCTTCTTTGACATTACTCTGTCTTTAGCATGTCGAACTGTATCCACTTCTGCTGTCTCTTTTTGCTCGCTAAAAGTCTTTAACTTGTGCTTTCTGAGGACTGGCAAATTTGTATTGCCCTTTCTACAGTGAGGTCTGTCTCTTAACAATTGCATCCTCACTCTTTTATCTTGTACTTAAAATGTGTTTGTTGCCTTTTTGGACTCCTTTATCATGTGTAATGTTGCTCCCATATAAAACAGTTCGGCACAAGCCCAGACATTTTTAGGGTCATGATTGAGGACAATGTCCCGTCCAGAGACAAACTGTTTCATGTTGAAGTTTTGTTCAAACCGACCATCGAAAATAGCCTCTCTAATGAATATGTTTTTTTTTTAATTGGTTGTTGCGTTAAATCTTACCCAGATACAATAGTGCTATTTTCTGATTGGCTGTTGTGTGTCCTCTTTTTTTGATTGGCTGATAAGTGTCAGGCTCGACTAAGAGCTCCAAAGGAGACGCGCTTGATTCCTGCCCTGTTCCATAGAGACAGCGGTGCGGACTGATACATTTTGGGCGCTGCGGCTTATTAAATATATGATAAATAGTAAGTTTTTCTGCGTGAGAAATACAATGTGTGGCGGGAGCGTGTGACAAAAGACCCAAATGAGTGACTGTTCACTCTCAATGTGTGACACTTGACAGCTCTGTTAACTTTAAAGAATTTTCACATTTGGCACTCATGAGGTTGTACAATGTTATGCTATTTGTGTTCAAATTGTTTGCAAGGTTGTGTTTTGTGTGTGTTTTTCCCACAAAGCATGTTTTTCAAATGAAAACATATTACTATAAGCCCACTATAGTAGTTTTCATTATTTAATTGGAGACATTTCCTGCCCTGCGATGGATTGGCACTCCGTCCAGGGTGTATCCTGCCTTGATGCCCGATGACGACTGAGATAGGCACAGGCTCCCCGTGACCCGAGGTAGTTCGGATAAGCGGTAGAAGATGAATGAGTGAGTGAGTGAAACAATTTCTTTTAAAATGTATGTACAGTATTGTGAGGATGTATTTTATGTCATCCCACAAGTAAAAGTTTGTTTATAAAAAGTTGTACTACTACTGCATGTTTCTGCTATAGTAGTGAACTTAATGTACACAGATTTGTGTGTGTGGCTGTAGTGTCATTGGACACACTGTTTGTAGAGAATGCACACATACATGAACTGATCTGATTCAAGACTGACATCATTACATCATGCATAAAATTTTGGTGTCCACTTTTGCCATTTTAAATAATACCATAACTTTTGGCTTACTATGTAGTCATATAATATATAATATAAAACTCTTCTTGTTTTAAATTCTCACTTCTAGTTATTTCTGTTTTTAACAAACACAAAGCTAAGACACTTGTGTCAAATGTATAAATGTGTCTCTGCAATCAAAACAGTGGATATTAAATATTATATATTTCTAATAACAATAATATAATATATTTAACATAGTTCTGAAGCCCCCGTGTCTAAATCTAAAATGTCAAAAATGGCTATTATTTATATTCTTTCTTAAGTTAATGCATGTTGGATATGAATAAATTTATTTGTCATTAATTGTCCGGGGTGTTTAGACAGGAAATGCAGTGTTCATTAAAAATTCCACATATTTAGGAAAATGCTACATAAACCGACAATTATAATAAGCAGTTAAATTAGGATGGAAATAATGTCATCCTATAACAGGAGAGAGTTAGTGTTTGTCGAAGGTAGCTGATGTGCTGCAGTGGCTGAGCTGCGTTAGTGGAAGATTAGTGCACACACTCACACTTGGGAGAATCTGATTTAAATTTCGGTTGCTGTTTTATTGTTTTTAGAACTTTGTGAGCAATGTTTTTCATGGAGTTTTGTTTGAGAGACAATAAATATAAATCTTTCAATCCACTTATGACTGATCGATTTTAGCAACATCAAATCTTCTGTAAATCTACAGAAATATTTGGTTCATCTTGTGTGTAACAACATTTACACAAAACTATATTACAAGACTTATTAATGTTGCCCATTGTGTTATTCCTGTACTGTGCTGGTACACATATTGCCTGAAGGAGATACTTCAGTTTCTCCACTAGATGTCCCTGTTGGTGTTGGAAAATGAAACTGAAAAACCTCTGCGGTAGGACAGATACAAGTTCTGCACAGTGGCTAACCATAACCCTAACCATAACCCTAACCATAACCCTAACCATAACCCTAACCATAACCATAACCCTGAAGTAATTATACTGACGTACTTGTCCCTTAGTGACACATGTTTTTGGATTGCGTAGGAAACCCTTCCGCCCTCCCACTAAGAGGTGTCCTAGTTTGCACGGGTTAGTGTTGAAAACTACACCAGGTTACGTATGTAACCCGGTTCCCTGAGAAGGGAACGAGACGCTGCGTCAGTGCTGACGCTATGGGAACGCTTCTGTGAGGAAGTTGTGTCTGAAGCTCTGTGTGCACACACGCCATTTTAATGGCTCGGGAAGGACACGTGACGGAGTGATTACGCGCCAGCAAGTCCATATAAGGGCATCTACGTCACACTACTCCAGCTTCTATTTGTCTGAAGGAAGCGCGAGAGGATGCCCGGAGCGTGGCCAGCGACGCAGCGTCTCGTTCCCTTCTCAGGGAACCGGGTTACATACGTAACCTGGTGTAGTTCCCTTTCGAGGGAACTCGACGCTGCGTCAGTGCTGACGCTATGGGAACGCCAATACCCACGTCGCCACGCACCGGTTGATGACTGTGCCAGAAGCCGTGAGAGAGCACGAGCAGACTGGGAACAGACCATCAAGGCCCTGCAGGACCTGGGACCCTGGAGTAGGGTCCAAGACCAGGTTATAGATCCAGATAAAGGTGGGCGGAGAGGACCAACCTGCCGCAACACAAACACCTTCAAAGGGAACACCCCTGGCCAAGGCACTGGATGAGGCAATACCCCTAGCGGAGTTAGCCCTGATGCCGAGAGGCGAGGCAAGACCGCGCACCTCATAGGCCTGAGCTAGTGGCCTCCACTACCCAGTACACCAGGTGCTGCTTGGAAACCGGATGACCCTTATTCCGGCCCAGGACGGACAAAAAGGGGCGGAGGAGTTACTCCACGAGCTAGAGCGGTGGACATAAGTCCTCAAGGCCCTCAGTGGGCAAAGCAAATGCAGCCTCTCCTGTCCCGCCGACTCATGGGGCGAGGGACAGTTGGCCAGCAGTATGACTGGACAGCCAGCCATCCTGGGCACCTTAGGGACATATCCTGCCCCAGGACAAAGCCTGAGAATCCCCCACTCTCTCGAGAGAGGCCAAGGCTAGGAGCAGAGCCAACTTTAGGGCCAGAAACTACTCAGAGGCTGACTCCCTGGGCTCAAAGGGGGCTACCAGCAGCCCCTCCAGGACCACAGAGAGGTCCCAGGAAGAAAAACGTGGTCTGCAGGAAGGCCTCAGCTGCCTGGCACCACGCAGAAAGCGAGAGACCAGAGGGTGCCTACCCAGGAGGCCCCGAGGACAGGCTCGTGGCTCGCAGCGATGGCGGCCACGTACACCTTTAAAGTAGGGTGGGACAGGCCCCGAGAAAAGCAGGACTGCAGAAACTCCAGCACTGTACCAACCAGGCAGTGAACTGGACCCTGACAGTGTTCATCGTCCCAGAGGCGAAAAAGCCTCCACTTCAGAGCATATAGCTTCCTAATGGAGGGAGTCCCAGCATTCAGTAGAGACTCGGTCACCTCATAAGAGGGCTGCCTCTAGGAACTGGTCCCCCTCGGGGGCCAGACCCGAAGCATCCACATCTCGGGGCGGGGGTATGGGATTACCCCCTGCCCCTGAGAGAGAGGGTCCTCCCTGACGGGAACCTCCATAGAGTGCCGTTCAGGAGGGAGGCTAAGACCGTGAATCAAACTGGAGAGGGCCAACGAGGGGCAACTAGGAGTAGGTTGACCCGGTCGTGGCGCACTCAGGCTAGGACTTGCGGGAGCAGAGCTACCGGGGGGAGGCGTACGGGCGGAGCCTCGGCCACGTCCATACCAATTTCGCTCCAACGCGTGGGGTGGAGACGTCCCTCCCCGGGCCGCAGCACCTGCCTCGACAGGAAGTCTGCCTCCAGATTTACATGCCCTGGGATGAAAATCGCTCTCAGCGAAAGGAACCTGGTCTCTGCTCAGAGCAGAATCTGCTGTGCCAACCTGAAACGGGGGCACAACGCAGACCGCCCTGATGATTGATATGGGGAACCACCGCAGTGCTGTCTGTCTGTACTAAGACATGGCAGCCCCTGAGGTGTGGAAGGAACTGTTAGAAACACAGCCCTCATCTCCAGGCAGTTTATGTGCCACGAGAGATAAGGGCCCTCCCATAGACCCTGGCCATCCTAGGCCGCTCCCCAGCCCGAAAGCGAGGCGTCCATCGAAAGAGTCCTGCGATGGTGACACGCCCCTAGAGTGGGACCCAAGGCCAGAAACCGGGGTCTTACCACATAAGAAGGGTATGAAGCCCACAGCGCGTAACCCTTATAACCCTCAGGGGATGTCCGCGAGGATGAAAGCCCGCACCCCTGAGCCAGAGCCAGAGTGGCCTCATGTGAAGCAGACCCAAAGGGATAACGTTGGCTGCTTCCAACATGAGGCTGAGCACCCTCTGCGCCTCAGCGACAGAGAGGCCCTGGCCTAGCCAAATAGCTTTCACCGTTGGTAAGACGGAAGCCACCCAAGCGGGAAACAGATGTGCCCGCATCGTGGGGGAGTACCAAACTAGCCCCAGAAAGGTGGTTCTCTAAAAGGAGAAAGCACACCCTTATCTGGGTCCAACCTGAGGCCTAGAGACCTCATATAGGCAAGCACAACATCTCGATGACTGGCCGCCACAGCCTTTGACTGGGCCAGAATGAGCCAGTCGTCCAGGTAATTCAGTACACGGATGCCCCGGAGACAAAACAGTGCCCGGGCAGCGTCCATGCACCTTGTTAATGTGTGTGGTGGAAAGAGCTAGGCCAAAAGGAAGAACACAATACTGGTACACTTCGCCTCCAAAAGTGAACCCGAGGAACTTCCTGTGCTCTGGCAGGACACCTATGTAAAAATAAGCGTCCACGAGGTCAATCGTCACCAATCAGTCTTTGGACCTGATCTGGGACACGATAACCTTGAGCGTGAGCATCCCGAACTTGTACGTCTTCAGAGTACAGTTCAGAGCCCGGAGGTCCAAAATTGGACACAGCCCCCCGTCCTCCTTGGGGACAACAAAATATCGGCTGTAGAAGCCGGAGTCCCGCTCTGGGAGGGGAAAAAACTCTAAGGCCCCTTTCCTCAGAAGTGAGAGACGTCCCTCTTGGAGGAACACCGCCTGGTGCCTGCCAACAACCGTGGGCAGCACACCTTCGAAGCGCGGGGGACGAGAGGAGGACCGGATGCTGTAGCCTTTTCCTACGGTATCCAGAACCCACTGAGACACACCTGGCAGAAGTTTTCACGCTGCCTGGCCGTCTGATAGTGGTGTCAACCTTGTGCAGACCTCCCAAGTGCCCTGAAACTGGCAGGTGCCAACTCAGGGAGCTCTGTGCAAGGAAGAGGAGCGGGCACAGACCTTACTGCTCCCCGAAACGCCAGAGGCGGCGGGGCAGGCAGTAGAGGGGCCTTCCTGAATAGGATGCTCCTAGGAACCCCAGCCCTCAAGCATCAGGGCTCCTTTGTAGCCCGCCTGGCCGAGATGATGGACCTAAGGTCCCCGCCTTGGAAGATGGCCCAGGCTGCTCGCAGCGGCGGGGGAGCACAATGTCAGTGGCTCGGCGGTAGCTCAGACACCACCTGAGGTTCCAATCCCTCGCCACCGTCGAGGTCTGTAAGCAGGTCAGCTTGGTAGGCCTGCAAAACCGCCATGGTGTGCAGGGCCGCACATGCTTGGCCTGCTGCCACGTAGGCCTTACCCATAAGGGCTGAAGTGGTTCTACATGGCTTGGATGGAAGGGCAGGCTTCCGCCATGCAGTTGATGTAAGTGAGAGATAGCCCGCAAGCGTCTCTACAAACTTGCCATCGCCCCATACCCATGGCTTTCAAGCCCTATAATGGCCGAAAGGTCAGACATGGCAGGGGAAAAAACACGCGCTGAAAATGGACTTCTCCACGACCTCGACACCTCAGCATGGAGGTCTGTGAAAAATGGCAGCCGCCTGCGTGAAGGTGGCCTATGGCCTGAACTCAGAAAGTAGTCGTCTAGCTTAGAACGGACGACACTAACTTCCTCTTCCGGCCAATCTAATTTTAATCTAGACACAGCGCGCGTCACCGCCTTGAGGAGCTCCCCGAACGCCGCTGATTTTGTCGGCTGTTCGGAGAGGGGAAGCTCCCCCACGCCCACATCGAGCTCCTCAGAGCTCGACGCGGAAAGCGGCATGCTCACTTCCGGGTCGGGAGAAATCGCAGCGCGAGCTCCCGAAACCGAAACCAAGCGAAGGGTGTTAGGGGAGAGGGAAAGAGAAAGGGAACTCGTCTCTTGCTCCGTCTCCACTAACTCAGCTAGGCGAGAACGGAGAATATGCCGAGGGAATCCCTCACCATGCACGCAGCCGGCTCCCTCGAGAGCCGACCGCGCATGCTTCTCCACCAAACAAACGACGCAAAGAGAGCGCGCGTCGTCCCCCGTGACAAAGCGGGGGCACGGATGCACGCATCTCTTAAAATGCTTAGTTTGCAACATATTATTTTCCTTGCCTAGCTTTCCCTAAAATAATTTTTTCTCTCCCTGTACTAGACAGACAGGACAAACAATTGACACACATACACAGAGCGCTTCCTGAAGACAAAGAAGCTGGAGTAGTGTGACGTAGATGCCCTTATATGGACTTGCTGGCGCGTAATCACTCCGTCACGTGTCCTTCCCGAGCCATTAAAATGGCGTGTGTGCACACAGAGCTTCAGACACAACTTCCTCACAGAAGCGTTCCCATAGCGTCAGCACTGACGCAGCGTCGAGTTCCCTCGAAAGGGAACACAAGATCAGCTATCAAAGTTGGTCTTACCTTGAACGCAGGTGTCCTTCAAAGTCCATCGGTCTTCTAACAGAGGATCCTCTTCAAGTTCTTTTACCTAATGTATTGTTTGAATCTTTAAATAAAGGAGTCAGACTTAGACATTTTTCTCTTTTCAGGATCCTCACAATGGGAGGCCTTGTTTTTTATTAAAAGTAGTGTAATAAAGATAGATGTGTGTAATATATGTAAAATAAAAAGAATATGCACTAAGGCTGTCTACATTAGAATGCAGACAATGTGATTCAAGGTGGGCTTTTATACATTCTTTATAATTACTGTTGCCAGTTGGATTTGGCTGTTGGGTTTGGTCGGCTTTGTGCCTTCTAGACGGCTACCATCTACTGTTTTCCCAAACATATCTCACCGGTGTCTCTGTGTGCACTACTAATGTCTTTTTTCTCTATTCTCAAGGTTAACACTTCTATATATGGTTATATGGTTGCAGTTAACTTCCTGCAACTTGTCAGACTGTGATTATACAGGACTGAAGCTTTCTCTCGACGTGGAATTCGACAGCAAGCTATAAAACACTACGCGTGCAGATTACTCCCAGCGAATACACAGAAGGCTTCATAAGCTTTCACGACTAGAAACAGCTTTTTCATCTAAGTTTACAGTAAAATAAACAATATTAATCTAATCAACTCTATTACAGGAGAATACATGATTATAAGAAAAAGAAAAGCATTTCAGAATTCTCTTGAGGGAAAAATAGCACTATTGTAACGAAACAAACAATGAAAAAAAAAGCAGATCCCGGAATTGTTCAGCATCACTTTGAGCACAGAGTAAGTCATGATCTCATCTTATATCTGTGTCAAAAACCAAGGTATAAGAAGGAGTGAGGTCACAGGAAAAAAGGTCCGTGAGAGGGAAAAGGGCAGGTGTCAGAATAAAAGTCATTGATTATTGATTTGATATTATTTTAATGTCCATGTGTGTGAAACTGTCTGTTATTGTTATGCAGAAACTCTTAAGAAGAAAGAAAAAACAATTCAAACACAAAAACTGTGATACAAACTATTTTTACTGATAATTTAACAATTAACAAGGACATAAACATCACACCATTATTATTATTATTATTGTTGTTGTTGTTGTTGTTGTTGTTGTTGTTATTTAATTAATTATGTTGACTTTGTAGAAGCCAACATTCTGTTTTCCTATTTAAGCTTAGACAAAAATTTATCAAGAGTAACTCCTCCAAGGGCTTTTGAGCCACATGCACCAAATTCGGATATGTTGTAGACCTCCAAAAAGCACCGGCCTTTGCGAATACTTGCATCGTCAAAGCCAACATCAAAGTTTGTCGCAACAAACTTTACAAATCTAGTTATTATTGTTGTTGTTTATTTGTTACACTTTTGTGACTGTGTGAGTGTGTGGTGTAGGATTGGTGCCTGTGTGTGTGTGTGTGTGTGTGTGTGTGTGTGTGTGTGTGTGTGTGTCTATTACAGTAGATCTGTACTTTCCTCAGTCAGATCTGAGACTCAGAGAAGAAACAATGTTCAGGCTCCTGATTCTGTTCATCGTCCAGTCGGCGGTCCTGAACACAGCCAGTGAGTGTTTGCTGTAATAATGTTAATGAAATAATGTTAATGAAATAATCTTACGGAATATTGTTAATGTAATAATCTTACTGTAATAATGTCAATTATATAATGTTAATGATATGATCTTACTGTAGTAATGTTAACGTAATAATGTTAATGATATAACGTTAATGAAATAATGATTTATTTTGTTTATTGTTCAGAAAAGAATGAAAACATTTACAGCTCTGTTTAAAATAAAGACCCTCAAACAAACATTGCTAAAAGACCTGAATCTTTAGAAGAAAACTGATATTACTGTAATTACATTTAACACTGAACCTTTTACAGAAGCAGAGATTTATTTATTTATAATTGTGTTTAATGGCAGTTTTAAAGACAGATTTAGTGTTAAATGTTAAATAAAGCTGGTTTACTTTGTTTCAGCAGTGTGAATGTTCTGTTGTTATTTTCTCTCAGATGGAGATGTCAGTTCCAGGTTGGTGTTACTGGAATAAAGATGATCTCAGTGATATGGAGTAAATAGAGCCTTACATCATTGTAGCATCTGGTACAGGTCATTTAGATTTCATGTCCCAGGCACCCTAAACTTCGGCATCTACTCTTCATTCAACCGATGAGCAACCCAGTTTTACGATTTTATTGAGGGCTACATTCCACAGTGTCACACAATCTAGCCATGGGGGTCACAGTCCAGTGACTTCTGTGCCGGTCCCAAGCCCGGATAAATAGAGAGGGTTGCGTCAGGAAGGGCATCCGGCATAAAACATTGCCAAATCTAAACATGCGAATTGTCAGTAAGAATTTCATACCGGATCGGTCGAGGCCCGGGTTAACAACGACCGCCATCGGCGCCGTTGACCTACGGGGCGCCGGTGGAAATTGGGCTACTGTTGGTCGAAGAAATAGAGGAGGGAGGAGAGTGCACAGACAGAGAGAGAAGAGGAAAGGTAAGAGTGTAGGACTGAGAATAGGGACTCTGAATGTTGGTACTATGACAGGGAAAGGTAGAGAGCTGGCTGATATGATGGAGAGAAGGAAGGTGGATATACTGTGTGTACAGGAGACCAAGTGGAAGGGTAGCAAGGCTCGTAGTATAGGAGCAGGATTCAAGCTGTTTTATTATGGTGTGGATAGTAAGAGAAATGGGGTAGGTGTGGTCCTGAAGGAGGAGTTTGTGAGGAATGTTCTGGAGGTGAAGAGAGTGTCAGACAGGGTGATGAGTCTGAAGTTAGAGATTGAAGGGGTGATGTTGAATGTTGTTAGTGGTTATGCCCCACAGGTAGGTTGTGAGTTAGAGGAGAAAGAGAGATTCTGGTGTGAATTCGATGAGGTGATTGAGAGTATTCCCAAGGGTGAGAGAGTGGTGATAGGAGCGGATTTTAATGGACATGTTGGTGAGGGGAACACAGGTGATGAGGAAGTGATGGGCAAGTTTGGAGTTAAGGAAAGGAACCTTGAAGGACAGATGGTAGTAGACTTTGCTAAGAGGATGGACATGGCTGTGGTTAACACTTATTTTCAGAAGAGGGAGGAACATAGAGTGACTTACAAGAGTGGAGGTAGGAGAACACAGGTAGACTACATCCTTTGTAGAAGAGGCAATCTGAAAGAGATTAGTGACTGTAAAGTGGTAGTGGGAGAGAGTGTAGCCAGACAGCATAGGATGGTGGTGTGTAGGATGACTCTGATGGTCTGTAAGAGGAAGAGGTCAAAGATAGAGAAGAAAACTAAGTGGTGGAAGCTGAGAAAGGAGGAATGTTGTGAGGAATTTAGACAGAAGTTGAGGCAGGCTCTGGGTGGTCAGGTAGTGCTGCCAGATGACTGGGAAACTACAGCAGAAGTGATCAGGGAGACAGGGAGAAAGGTGCTGGGTGTGTCATCTGGAAGGAGGAAAGAAGATAAGGAGACTTGGTGGTGGAATGAGGAAGTTCAGGATAGTATCCAGAGGAAGAGATTAGCCAAGAAGAAGTGGGATATGGACAGGACTGAAGAGAATAGACAGGAATACAAGGAGTTACAGCGCAGAGTGAAGAGGGAAGTGTCTAAGGCCAAGCAGAAGGCATATGACGAGTTGTACACTAGGTTAGACACTAGAGAAGGAGAGAAGGACTTGTACAGGTTAGCTAGACAGAGGGATCGAGATGGGAAGGATGTGCAGCAAGTTAGAATTATTAAGGATAGAGATGGAAGGGTGCTCACAAGTGAGGAGAGTGTACAGAGAAGATGGAAGGAATACTTTGAGGAGCTGATGAATGAGGAAAATCAGAGGGAAAAAAGAGTAGAAGGGGTGAACTCTGTGGAACAGGAAGTAGATAAGATTAGAAAGGATGAAGTCAGGAAGGCTTTGAAGAGGATGAAAAGTGGAAAGGCAGTTGGTCCTGACGACATCCCGGTAGAGGTCTGGAAGTGTCTAGGAGAGGCAGCAGTGGAATTTTTAACTAGTTTGTTCAACAGGGTATTAGAAAGTTAGAGGATGCCTGAGGAATGGAGAAGGAGTGTGTTAGTGCCGATCTTTAAGAATAAGGGTGACGTGCAGAGTTGCAGTAAATATAGGGGGATAAAGTTGATGAGCCATACAATGAAGTTGTGGGAAAGAGTAGTGGAAGCTAGGTTAAGGAAGGTGGTGAAAATTTGTGAGCAGCAGTATGGCTTCATGCCCAGAAAGAGCACAACAGATGCAATTTTTGCTCTGAGAATGTTGATGGAGAAGTATAGGGATGGTCAGAGGGAGTTGCACTGTGTGTTTGTAGACTTAGAGAAAGCGTATGACAGGGTGCCAAGAGAAGAGCTGTGGTCCTGTATGAGGAAGTCAGGAGTAGCAGAGAAGTATGTCAGAGTGGTGCAGGACATGTATGAGAGGAGCAGGACAGTGGTGAGGTGTGCTGTAGGTCAGACAGAGGAGTTCACAGTGGAGGTGGGACTGCATCAGGGATCGGCTCTGAGCCCCTTCCTGTTTGCTACAGTGATGGACCAGTTGTCAGAGGAGGTCAGACAGGAGTCTCCTTGGACGATGATGTTTGCAGATGACATTGTGATCTGTAGTGAGAGCAGGGAGCAGGTGGAGGAAAACCTGGAGAGGTGGAGGTTTGCACTGGAGAGAAGAGGAATGAAAGTCAGTCGTAGTAAGACTGAGTACATGTGTGTGAATGAACGGGAGGGAAGTGGAACAGTAAGGTTACAGTGTGAAGAGGTGAAGAAGGTACAGGAGTTTAAGTACTTGGGGTCAACAGTCCAGAGTAATGGAGAGAGTGGGAAAGAAGTAAAGAAGCGAGTGCAGGCAGGTTGGAGTGGGTGGAGAAAGGTGTCAGGAGTTCTGTGTGATAGGAAAGTGTCAGCAAGAATCAAGGGGAAGGTGTACAGGACAGTGGTGAGACCGGCCATGCTGTATGGTTTAGAGACAGTGTCACTGAAGAAGAGACAGGAGTCGGAGCTAGAGGTAGCCGAACTGAAGATGTTGAGGTTTTCTTTGGGAGTGACAAGATTGGACAGGATTAGGAACGAGTACATCAGAGGGACAGCCCATGTTGGACGTTTGGGGGACAAAGTTAGGGAGGCAAGATTAAGATGGTTTGGACATGTTCAGAGGAGGGAGAGTGAGTATATTGGTAGGAGAATGTTGGACATGGAGCTGCCAGGCAGGAGGCAAAGAGGAAGGCCAAAGAGGAGGTATATGGATGTAATGAATGAGGATTTGAAGCTAGTGGGTGCAAGTGTTGAGGATGCAGAAGATAGGGATAGGTGGAGAGAGATGATTCGCTGTGGCGACCCCTGAAGGGAAAAGCCGAAAGAAGAAGAAGAATTCCACAGTGTCACACACACACAACTGGCTCCAGAAGGTCTGGATCCTACACAAAGACCAGATAACCCCATGCCGCTTCTCTGATTGAACTCATAGGGGCCCTCAACCAGAACACACACACTCACCTGCAAACGCATACACACACACACACACACACACACACACACACACACACACACACACACACAACACAATGGGACATTCCTTTTACTAATAAAACGAGTAAATAAAATGCCCCACATCCCACGGCATTAACCCATACTCGTATGCATCTCCTCCCCAATTATAATGATACTCTAAGATTCTTATTCTTGTAACCTGTTGTAATGTGTTTCTTCTGTTAAGGCTTGCATGACTTAAAATTATTTGCTCCTTACTTTCCTGACAAGGGTGTATTTTATTCATGTGTCAGAACACAACACTGTATTAACATCAGTTATACTTTAATTACCGACCCTGGCATGTTAATGTATACCTGTTCTAAGGCTGTATGTCCTCTTAAGGTCTTATGTCAGAAGGTATACAGAATTATCTGTTTTTCACTTCCCTAATGAAAGTGCATTTTTGTTTTCTGTTTCATTTTTGTTTCTTTGCCTTTATCAGAACACAATATCGTAGTAACATCAGTTACACTTTGATTACTGATCTGTGTATGTAATGTACCGCTGCCTTTATACCGTCATTCCCCTTCATGTTTAGTATCCAAATGACCACAAAATTATCAGCTACTCATTTTTCGAACAATGATGTATTTTATTTGAGCACGAAAGGCGCCATACCGTCTTAATACACCTTGGATAAAACTTTAAAGTCATCTGAAAGTTTTATAGCTAAACTACGCCCACAGACACCTGAAACAAAGAGAGTTTTTCCCTCCGAAATCCGGGCCATAGTATTGGCCATCTCCCCAAAGATGGGTGGAGTTCCGGACCTTTAAAATATCACAAACACCACCAATCCTTGGTCAGATTTTCGGGAACAGAGACGACTCCATCTTCCTTCATAGAACTTCAGGCAAGCCCCACTTCCCAGAACCATCCTCAGGAAGAATGTCTGACCCCATCCTGACTGAGATTTCTCCGTTACATCCAGACTCTTGTGCCGCAAGCCAATGCAAGTAACCGTTTCCTCTACCAATCAATTTAGATGCGTATTTTAAGTAGGAACCTCGCATTGAATCGTAAGGTAAATTTAAGTTTCTGTGACGATTTCCCAGTCAGGGTGTGATTAATTTTGGAGTCTAAGCTTGCCATTCCTTTCCTTCCTTTCTAATTTCTTCTTTTCCAGTCTCTTCCTCCCTTTCCCCAATTTCAATTTCTTTTATGTGTTTTATTTTCATCTTTGTTTTCTCTATTTCTTTTGTTTGTTTGTGTAGTTAGCTTTATCTTGTGTTTGTCTCGTTCATTAAACGCCATATTTTCGTTCCACAAGTGATTGTCTCTGAGTATCGCTCACAAACTTAAGGTACCTGCAACATCTGGTCTGAACTACATGCTCTATTAAGTTAATTTAATTTAAATTACAGTATAAAGTAAAAGGGAAGTGAATCTTTCTTGGCCGGGAAGACACCTCCTTCATAGATTTTATAAAGATTACACGGTCTGTTCCAAATAAGTGTAACTTTAATTCCATTACCGTCAATTTCAACTTAAAGGTTAAAATATTTAGGAGTCACTATAACATGTTATAATTACTTATAAATATTTACCTTGTTCGCGAGCCAAAATCGCTACATCATGAACAAGATTAAATACGCTGAGTTTAACAGCACTCTGGAGAAGTTTGTGGGATACACTGAGACTGGTGTCAGAGCGGCAGATTTACTACAGTGCTGTTCTGAGTAAAACAAGTGAGATTATTTTACAACCATAAAAACTTTTATTCTGTAATATTTACACTATTTCCTCTTTCTGTATCCCTGAAACACATTTATCTTTATTTTACAATTGATTAATTTCACACATTAAAATAAATAGATTTTATTCACTGAGCTGCTCATCTGTAGCTTCTTATATACTAATACAACTGGTGATCAGTCACACTATTATTATTATTATTATTATTATTATTATTATTATTATTATTATTATTATTATTATTATTATTATCTGTGGTTTATTTCTACAGTTGAGCCGCAGGTTGAAGTGATACAGGTGAAGAAACCAGACGGCTCTCATCCTGCTGTGTTGATGTGCAGCGCTTACAGCTTCTACCCTCCACTCATTAAAGTGACCTGGCTGAGGAACGGTAAGGAGGTTAAAGGAGGTCAGACGTCCACTGAGGAGATGGCTGATGGAGACTGGTACTATCAGATCCACTCACACCTGGAGTACACACCTGAGTCTGGAGAGGAGATCTCCTGTGTGGTGGAACACGCCAGCTTCAAAAAACCCATGAGCTATAAATGGGGTGTCTCATTACCACTGTCTGATCTACAGTCTGATCTACAGTCTAATCTACAGTCTGATCTACAGTCTGATCTACAGTCCGATCTACATGTCCACGAATCTGAGAAATTGACTTTTAACAAGTCATCAGAAAAATAAGACCTGATGTTATATCAGTAATAATAATATATTTCTGTTATATATTAATTAAATCCCTGTGGATGTCTCAGATCTGAACCTGATAAGAGTAAGATTGCTATCGGAGCGTCAGGTCTGGTTCTGGGGGTCGTGCTTTCAGCTGCTGGATTCATCTACTACAGGAAGAAATCCTCAGGTCAGTGACTGAACCTCCAGGAATCATCTAGAACATCTGTGGATCAGATCATAAATAAAATCTATTAATAATAAACCATTGAACCTGATGTCTGATCTTCATCTGTCTGGTTGTTGTTCTCAGGACGGATCCTGGTCCCGACATAAACACAGGTACGAGTCTGGAGTTGTACCTGTGTTTAGAAATGAAGTTTTCAGTATTAAATCTTTAGCGCCCCCTACAGTCTGTTTAACTCTGACTCACTTCTACAGGTTTAGTGACTGTTTATTATCAGTTTATACTAACACTCATCTGTACATTTCTGTTTCTGATCATCAGTCACTTCAGTTTAATTTAAATTGTTTTTGATTCTGTTTGTTTGCTGAATCTTTAAAACTGAATTAAATAAATCTGAATACATGAAAAACTTTAGACAGATTTCACTTTGCATCAATTCTACAGCTGAAATAATGTCAGATTTTATTAGTCAACATTTCATCCGAATTATTTTATTGTGTGGAGAATCAGATGAGTCTGAGGTTCAGAACAAAAGAGCTATTAATAATAATAATAATAATAATAATAATAATAATAATAATAATAATAATCATCATCATCATCATCATCAACATCATAACAATAATAATTGAGATCATTGAGACTTTATTAAATTATTTTAATCATTTGATTTAATTTGCTTCTAAACGTCTTTGTGACCTTCAGCACCAGAGGATCAACACAATGAATCGATTTATTTTCTCTTGTATTACAGAATATTTATTATTTTGGTAGAAACCGTTAATTGAAGTAAACGAGTGAGACACAACATGAAGGAGAGATGAACAGATAAACAGATATATTTACAGACCGACACTGACTTCCACTCAGCTGTGGGATTTGATCTCATAACCTTCAGATCAGATAAAATCTATAAAATCTACAAATTCTTTAGGCTTTGAGAAAAAAAGAGATGTGACATTAATAAACAAGTAGATAGATAGATAGATAGATAGATAGATAGATAGATAGATAGATAGATAGATAGATAGATAGATTTGGGACTTGAACCCACAGCTTCACCCACTGATCAACACCAGTCCCGTCTCTGGTTCTGACTCGTCCTTTATCTCCTGCTCTACATTTCTCTAAATATTTCTCAAAATCTAAAAAAACATGAATCCTTCCATATTTCCATCTAAATGAAGACCCTCAGCCTTGTACTGATGATCACACCCATAACATCACACCTGAAGATCTCTCCATGTCTCCATTCTGTTCAGAACATGAACCAGTGTGACCCAGTCATCAGACTCCAGACACCAAACACACACCAGACTCCAGACGTAGGAGACGTTCCATGTGAACTGGACCATGACATTTACATACACATACAGTACATGAGGGTGTAAAGGGATTTCAGTGTCTGTTTCTTATTGCAGTAAAAGTCTGACTCGTTTCATCTAAATAAATTAAACAGAGTTCGTAACATCACGTAATGAGACATCAGATTTAAATAAAGTAATAAAGACTCAGAGCTCGAGATCTTTCAGTGTCCTCTGGCTGCTCGGTATCAGATCATCACACTGCTAACTGTTATACTGTGTGTTAGCGTCGGGCTAATATGATGATATAAAACATAAACCAATGGATGGAATTTATTAAAGATTTATCTAATTAACTTTACTAGCAGAGCTCTCAAGTATCACACATTGAGCGCGACAGTCACTCATTTCGGTCTTTTGACGCAACAACCAATAAAAAAAGCAGAGATGGTGCCAAGGGGCCCGGTTCACTGACACCTGCTCAGAACAAGTAGTCTAGGCCAGTAGTTCTCAATCTGGGGGCCCTGAGATGGTGCCAGGGGGCTAGACATATTTAAAATATGGCACTCTTGCCTGTCTTCAAAACTTGAGAGCCCTCTTATCTTCAGCACTGTAATAAACTGTTCACGAGATAAAACACAGACACTGAACTCAGGACAGTTAAAATAAAATACATCCACGTTTTTTGTGATCAAATTTTTATTGCTTTTCCACATATAACAAACATCTATGGAACAAACCATTAAAGGAAAAACAAACAAATAAACAACAAAAAATAAACAGACATAATATATGTGTTCTTATGTAATCACTCTTTAATATATACTAAATTATTGGAGTAGTAACAATGAGAGACTTCAGCAGCCGTATGTTTGTCTGTATTAATTCATGCTGTCGTACACTCACAGGTCAAAGTTATAAAAATCCACCACATTAAAGAGATTATCTGTTAGCTCACTGGCTATTAATTAGCTGCACTAGTATATAAATGATTCTGTATTAGCTCGCTGATTTTAGCAACAAACAACTGCAGACAATTTACAAACCATCACAAATAATTCTTAAATATTAAATCTGTTGGAGTCAGAAGGGTCAGAACTCTGACGCACTGCATTATGGGATTTTCAGGACACATGAGACACGGTGTTCTGATTCAGTCGACTCTTCTCAGGATCACACAGACACTGTTTACATCATGTTTACATCATGGAGGATGTCGTCGTCTGATTGGACCTCATCAGTCCTTCAGTGGAGTTAAATAACTAAATGTCATTTTATACTTTTGGGGAAATTTAAAATGCTTTAATTTGCAGATTATAAATAAATAAAAACATGCCATAGTTAAACTACAGGGCTGTGACACACGACATGTGCTTTAGATCTCAGGTGATTGTTATAGAACACAGTTAGATTAATCCACAGGAAAAGAGACACAGAGACGTGTTTACTGATAAACTACTTAAATCTGTCGCTTATAGAATAAATACATCCTTAGATTTTAATCTTATTAGAATATTTCTGCATAAAATTAATAATAAAAACATAAAATATGACACGATTTTTTTTCTTTAGACGCCATTTTTATATCAAGAACAAAAAAAAAGAAAAACACTGAGCAAAATTTTAGGAATTGCTTATTTCTATAAAACCTTTATTTTCTTAAACTTTTTTAAATATTATGTTAATTTAAAGAATATTTAGTAAATTGTAACTAATTCATTGCCTTCTCTCTTGTTCTTCAATTAATGTTAGAGTTCATTTTCCTGCTTTCAGTAAAAACAATCTGTTTGTTTGTTTGTTTGTTTGTTTGTTTTTTCTCACAACATTTCTGTTCTTTCCTGTTTGTGTTTTAGTCATCATTCTCCTCAGTGTGTAAAACTCATCTGAGTCTCTGCCTGGACACTGATGACGTGTGAGTGATGGGACGCTGTGATTGGATGATTTCTGCTTGACTCTTCACTCCTCTGTATTTCTGTCTGTATTCAGTCTGAGTGTTCAGTCAGTGTTCAGTGAGGTTCATCTGAGCTGCTGATTTACTCACAAATCTGGATGAAGTTATTGTTGATCTTCTTCACACTCATGTGTGTGACGGACACTGAAGCAGGCTGTAAGTCAGAGTTTATTCATGTAAATATTTATTAATGATATTAAATCATCATAATGTCGGTGTTTTAACTGGATTTATATTAAACACGTTGTTTCAGATCATCACAATTGTAAGGACTCTGCCCGGACTCTGGCCACATGCGTTTGTTTACGTTTCTCGTCACGTGTCTGCCCCGCCTTCGTCTGCTCCTCCCTGTCGTCACACCTGATCCTTATTGTGTCATTGTGCTTTTTTGTATTTAACTGTGCCGCGTTGCCTCGTGCAGTGCGGCATCTACTGTGGTCTTAGTTCTGTTTAGTCCCGTCTCGAGTCTGTGTTCCTGTTTTGTGTTCGGTCATTAAACCCTGTTTATTTATGCTATCCTGCGTTTGGGTCCGCTTCTGTTCCGTGTTCATTACAACAATGTTTTATAAATGATGATAAAGTTTAATGAATCTGTTAATAATCTGATGTTTAAACATGATTCTGTTTCTGTGTGAATTTCAGTTACACACCAGGATCTGCAAATAACCGCTTGTTCAGACACTGATGAGGAGGTAATGTGGGGGTTCGATGGAGAGGAGGCGTTTTATGCAGATTTTAAACAGAAGAAGTTAGAGAAAGCGCTGCCTCCATTCGCTGATCCTTACGAATTCCCCGGAGCGTACGCGGGCGCCGAGGGTAACATGGACATCTGTAAAAACAACTTAGACTTGTGTAAAAAAAGCCTTTAAAGACCAGCCTGTGCCTCAGGGTGAGTAACTCAGTGTACACAAAGGAGCTTTTATACATTTAATATAAAATAATTTACATAAATCTCTTATATTTGTTGTAGATTTGACTGTTGTGAAGTTCCTGAGTATTTAAACTGTCGGTAAACTTTAATAATTACATCATAAAGACATTAATATACTGAAACCTACAGAATAAACACTGACACTACAGTACAGTTATAGTACAGGGTTTATATTCAGTTTAGTCTTTAATAAAACATCACACAGTGAATCACATCATTAATACAGTTATCTGATCTGGAACATCAAATATTTATTTAATTAGATTTATTTATAGAGAAATGTAGTTTAAACTGACAGAGAACTGATGTCTAAAAATAAATAGACTTTCAAACATGATTCTCTCTCTCTCTCTCTCTCTCTCTCTCTCACACACACACACACACACACACACACACACACACACACACACACACACACACACTGCAGTATGAGTTATACTGCTAACAGTAGAGTTTAGTGCCTAGTCTAGTGTTTGTGAGATGATGAGACTTTTTGCTTAGAGTCAGTGAGAACACTTAACACATTACTGAGTACTGAACACAATCAGAAGTGTTGATTTGTCAATAAATAATTAATAATAATAAACCTGTAATAAAGATGTCCTTAAAACATATTCAAGATCTAAATATTCAAGATCTATTAGTGATTAGAAGTTAAATAATAGTAAAATAATAAACAGAGTTATAACACTGTGTGGTTTATATTTCTGTCCAGATGCCCCACAGAACTCCATCTATACTAGTGATGATGTACAGATGGGTGCACAGAACACACTCATCTGTCACTTCACACGTTTCTTCCCTCCACATGTTACTGTGCACTGGACCAAGAACGGTGTAGACGTGACGGACAAATCCACACTCAGTCAGTTCTACCCGAATGAAGACAAAACTTTCAACCAGTTCTCTCACCTGTCCTTCACCCCACAGGAAGGAGACATTTACGCCTGCACAGTGGAGCACAAGGCGCTGGATTCACCTGACACCAGGACATGGGGTGAGACGTGAGGAGTGTTTAATACTGATTCTGTCTTTATTAAGTACAGAAATAACCGTGTGTGTGTGTGTGTGTGTGTGTGTGTGTGTGTGTGTGTGTAGAGGTGAATGTTGAACTTCCCAGTGTTGGTCTGTCTGTGTTTTGTGGTGTTGGTCTGTTTGTAGGTTTGCTCGGAGTCGCTACTGGAACTTTCTTCCCGGTTAAAGGAAACCAGTGTAACTGAAGCTTCAGGTAACTGAAACAATTAAACATCACATGTATTATATCTGATAAAGTGTACAGCGCTGACACAAACCTGTCTCTGTGTTTCAGACAGAGGTGAAGAGACGCATTAGATTCCTGCCATCAACTAAAGTTTCAGTCATCTGTTAGAGCACTGAAGTGTTTATCTGTTCCTCTGTACAACTGTGTGTTTTTCTTTACTTACTGCACAAATCTATTAAATTAATTTTCCAAAAATTGATGTTAGCTTTATAAACAATCAGGTGATTTTTTTTACACAGGCTACATTCAGTATCAAGCTGCACCAGTTTGAACAATAACACATATGATGACATGTGCATCACACGTCACATGTAATATGTTTTTCAGATGTGAATAATGTGATCACATGCAAAATGCACAAGACACACAATTAATCTTATGTATAAAACAAAACAATTATCCATGTGGGAAAAATACACCTAAAAAAAATAAAAATAAAAATGTGAAAATAAACTAATCCTGAAAATAAAAACACATGAGCTACATGTGTGAAACAGGAGGATATAAAACTCTTAAGCTGTTAATGTTCCATATGATTCTTCACAGGTGAAGTTACTATAAACTCACTGAAACTCCGTTGAAATGGTGATTTTTCAGTTTTGTAAAGAAGTTATGTCTAATCCTGTAAACACCTTCAACTACTAAATAAAATGATTAATCAGGGATTTTATGTCCTTATTTTTTCTGGTCCGTGTGTCTTTTGGTCATTCGACTTTCCATTTAGAAACGGGTATTAAAAAACAAAAAAAGAGTGGCTTTTCGTTTTAAAATACAAAAATTACAATTGAAATACAACGCATTTTTCTTTTTCATGGTCAAAAACGGATGAGTAAAATTTTAAAAATGGTTTGATTTTCATTTTAGATTTCGAATAACAAAAAAATAAAATCACCAGAAAACAGAAACGAAAAAAGGCCCGTTTTTTATATTCCGAGACCGGATGTGGTCATTTATATGACAAGAGCACAGGGGCGGTGCCAGAGAATTTTGATGGGAGGTGCTGAGGGGGATTAATATACAGGTTATTATTTTTTTAATATGAATAATAAAATAAAACTCGCTCACTCGATTTGGTAATATTCTCTAATTATTTAGGCTAGTCTGTATGAAAATGTGCACGTCCCATGGCGAGTCAGCGTCGGCATTCGGCATCTTCATCTTTTCAGCCGATCGTCACTCAGAAAGCACTTAATAAATAATTAAAATGTCTTTTCCCCTGACGCATTCATAATCAATTTGCTGGTACTTTGAGGCAATTGCTTTATGCGCGAGCTTAAGGTGGAATAGGCTACTGCCAATATATTAAAGGATGGTTTAGTATATTATCATTAATCAGTTTAATATAGGCTAACATACGACTATTCATTCATTCATTCACTCATCTTCTACCGCTTATCTGAACTACCTCGGGTCACGGGGAGCCTGTGCCTATCTCAGGCGTCATCGGGCATCAAGGCAGGATACACCCTGGACGGAGTGCCAACCCATCACAGGGCACACACACACACACTCATTCACTCACGCACTCACACACTAGGGACAATTTTCCAGAGATGCCAATCAACCTACCATGCATGTCTTTGGACCGGGGGAGATGTTTGCAATAATTATGGCAATAAAGTGGATTAGTGAAGTTAAAATATCCAAGGCAATTATATGTTCAGATTCTAGTTCAGTCTTAATAGGTCTGAATGAGCAGAAGTCAGAAACTAGACAAGACTTGGTAATAGAGATTATTCAAGAATTATATTCACTGAATCAAAATAATATAAAAGTCGAGTTTTTGTGGCTTCCGGCTCATTGGCTTAAGAGGAAATGAAAAGGCAGATGTTTTAGCAAAAAGGCCATAGAACGAAATTAAATCAATAATCAAAAATAATATTCTGAAAATATGGCAACATCAGTGGGATTCAGATATAAAAGGAGCATTATTGGCTGCAAAACATGTGTGGAACAGTGGCAGGAGACCTCTGTGTACTGTGCAAAATGTAGAGGGAACACCACAGGCAACAACATATTTGAAATGACTGGTTTGTCAGAAGCATTTTCTGTTCTGAGATCTCTTTTTGAAGAGGAGTAGCATTTTGCACTTTTATACTCACAAATAGGCATGTTGTATTTGACTTTGTTTTATTGATTCAAAAATTCATTTGTAATGTTAATTTATTTACATGTTTAGGCTGGTTGATGTGATTGGTGTTCATTGTTCTTGTTACAAATTTACATTCTGTTCAAACAGAGCAATCTGCTTTTCACACATTGCGCTGAGTTGTGGTTATAAGACAGAGCAATGCCTGTTTGTACGGAGCCAAGTCACTGTTCACTGCTCTAGAGAACAAGTCTGAAATGTCTGAATATTGCTCAGCAAACTGATTCTCAACTCTAAGTTTGTCCTGTTCAGTTGAAAATGGATCAACTCCAAAAGTTGAATGTGTGGTCAGTAAGGATCCCAGCTGTTGGCTGTAAAGGTCTGCTGCATCAACTGAATGAGGCAGCAGCTCCTGTGGGATTTTTTTGGGACATCCACAGCCAGCCAAGTCATTTGGTACACCTTTACCTGTAAAATAAAGAACAGACTGTTGGTCTTAACTTATGAATGCTTATTGTGATTATTGTAATCTTTGCAACACTGTTTTATTTCACCTGGAATTCGGTGAGCATTCCATGACTCCACCAGCCTTGTAAGACCAATCTGGCACAACTGGCCAGTCAGGTTTGACACACAGTATCTCACAAGGCTGTCGTTCATGTCTATTTCCTCTTTCTCCAATCCAAGATGGCGGCGTGGCAGTAGCACGCAAAGTTTTTATTTACGGTTTTTAGCCCGACCGTTGCTTCTACCTGGATCCCAGGGACAGCGGTGTTCATGTATACAACCATCAGGACCTAATAAAGTACAGAAATCGTGTAACAACCAACCTGCACGATGATGTACTGTATAGGCTACGTGAACTCGGCTTGCTGCGGGGACCAGGCCTCCAGTCCCCGGTACTGCCTGATACCAGAGATCAGGAGAGGGGACGCCGAAAGCGGTGCGCGAAGAAGCGGAAGCGCGGTAAGCGGGCGGGTGTCCGTGCTAGGCTAAAAACAAACCCTAGCCGGCCGGCTCTCCATTCTACTAGCCAACGTTTGCTCCCTGGACGATAAACTGGACTACATTCGACTCGAACGCTCTACACGGAGAGAGATTAGAAATCGCTGCGTGTTTGTTTTCACGGAGACGTGGCTCAGCGACAGAGTTCCGGACGCCGCCGTTCAACTGGACGGGCTAACTTCATTTAGAGCCGACAGAAATGCAGCTCTGTGCGGTAAGACTCGCGGTGGTGGTGTGTGTGTTTATATCAACACGGATTGGTGCAAGAACTCTGTGCTTGTTTCTACTTACTGCTCATCATCAGTGGAGTTTGTGACTGTTAGATGCAGACCATTTTATTTACCACGGGAATTTACTACTGTTTACATTGTCAGAGTTTACATTCCTCCTAGCGCTAATGCTAAAGAGGCGCTAAGTGAGCTATACGGAGCTATTAGCGACCTACAGAATGTTCACCCCAGCGGACTTTTTATCATCGCCGGAGATTTCAACCATGCAAATCTCAAGTCAGTGCTCCTTAAATTCCATCAACATGTGGACTTTGCTACGAGAGGTGAAAACACGCTGGATCTTGTTTACACAAACATTCCCGGCGCGTACCGTGCGGAGCCCCGCCCCCACCTCGGCTACTCAGACCACATCACTGTTATGCTAATTCCAGCATACAGACCACTCGTCAGACGCTCAAAACCGGTTATGAAGCAGGTGAAAACCTGGCCAGCAGGAGCCACCTCTGCTCTTCAGGACTGCTTTGAGTGCACTGACTGGAATATCTTCAGGGAGGCTGCAACCAACGGTGACTCTGTCAACCTGGAGGAGTACGCGTCATCAGTGACCAGTTACATCGGCAAGTGCATTGATGACGTGACCATCTCCAAGACCATCACTACAGCCGTGGATGACTGCTAATGTGCGTGCTCTGCTGAGGACTAGAGACCTAGCCTTCAGAACAGGGGACAGGGCGGCCCTAAGAACAGCAAGGGCCAAACTGTCCCGAGCCATCAGAGAGGCAAAGCGCGCACATGCCCAGACAATCCACAGCCACTTCCAGGACAGCGGAGACACCCGGCGCATATGGCAGGGCATACAGGCGATCACAAACTACAAGACAGCTTCACCTGCTTGTGATAGCGATGCCTCCCTCCCAGACGCGTTGAACGATTTCTACGCTCGGTTCGAGGTACAGAACAACGTAACGCCGAGGAAGTCCATCCCTCCCCCCGACGACCAGGTACTCTGTATATCCACGGCCGACATGAGGAGATCTCTATGCAGAGTTAACCCACGGAAGGCTGCTGGACCAGACAACATTCCTGGCAGGGTGCTCAGAGAATGTGCAGAACAGCTAGCGGATGTCTTTACGGACATCTTCAACATTTCCCTGAGCAGCGCCGTTGTTCCTACGTGCCTCAAAACTACCACCATTGTTCCTGTCCCAAAGAAGTCTACAGTGTCCTGCCTCAATGACTATCGTCCCGTTGCACTCACACCCATAGTTATGAAGTGCTTCGAGAAGCTCGTCATGAGGCACATCAAGACCCAGCTACCACCCTCACTGGACCCCTTACAGTTCGTGTATCGTCCAAACCGCTCGACAGACGATGCCATTGCCACAGCCCTCCACTTAGCCCTCACCCACCTGGACAATAAAGACACTTATGTACGAAAGCTGTTCATAGACTTTAGTTCAGCATTCAATACAATCATCCCTCAGCACCTGATTGGGAAGCTGAGCCTGCTGGGACTAAACACCTCCCTCTGCAACTGGATCCTGGACTTCCTGACTGGGAGACCTCAGTCAGTCCGGATCGGGAACAGCATCTCCAGCACCACCACACTGAACACTGGAGCCCCTCAGGGCTGCATGCTCAGTCCACTGCTGTTCACCTTGCTGACTCATGACTGTGCAGCAACGCACAGATCAAATTATATTATCAAGTTCGCCGATGACACGACCATGGTGGGTCTCATCAACAAGAACGACGAGTCAGCATACAGGGAGGAGGTGCAACAACTAACTGCCTGGTGTAGAGCCAACAACCTTTCTCTGAATGTGGATAAAACTGAAGATGGTTGTGGACTTCAGGAGAGCACAGAGTGACTACTCTCTGCTGAACATCGACGGATCATCTGTAGAGATCGTCAAGAGCACCAAATTTCTTGGTGTTCATCTAGCGGAGAACCTCACCTGGTCACTCAACACCAGCGCCATCACCAGGAAAGCCCTGCAGCGTCTCTACTTCCTACGAAGGCTGAGAAAGGCACATCTCCCTCCCCCCATCCTGACCATGTTCCCCAGAGGGACCATTGAGAGCATCCTGAGCAGCTGCATCACTGTCTGGTTCGGGAACTGCACCATCTCAGATCGCAAGACCCTGCAGCGGATTGTGAGGACAGCGGAGAAGATCATTGGAGTCTCTCTTCCCTCTATCACAGTCACTTACACCACACGCTGCATCCGCAAAGCCAACAGCATTGTGGATGACCCCACACACCCCTCACACACACTCTTCACCCTCCTGCCATCTGGAAAAAGGTACCGAAGCATTCGGGCCCTCACGACCAGACTGTGTAACAGTTTCTTCCCACAAGCCATCAGACTTCTCAACAACTGAACTGTACTGCACTGAGCACAACATACACACACATCATCTGTATGGACTGCATAGACCCTCACAAAACACACACACTGACACAACATGCTGTTTACATGCTGCTTACAATCCAGCAAACTGTTTACATGCTGCTTTGCACACCTTTTCTGCTGTTCTTGCACAAACTGTCCCAACATTTCAGCCGTTTTTGCACATGTTGTACAATATCTCAGCCATTTCGCACATACTATATAATATTTCAGACACTTGCTGTTTTTTGCACAATTCTATATATTATCCCAAGGACCTGCTGCTAAGAAACTGTGTTCATTCTAATGTTACTGCACGAAATATTGTTTGAACATTCAGCGTTCACATACAGTATATACACCATTCGGTCAGCGCTGTTTCTGTTACTGTTTACTATTTATTATCCTTTGTGTATTGCATTTTTTGTACTTTTTGTATTGTCTTGTAACTTTGTGTCTGCACTGTCTCTTGTCCTGCACTGTCTCTTGTCCTGCACTGTCTTTTGTCCTGTACTGTCTTTTGTCCTGCACTGTCTTGTCTGTCTTGTCCTGCAATGTTTGCACCAGGTTGCACAGTTGCACTTTATGTGGCTAAGACTACTTACAAGTCTTTAGCCCTGTCTTGGTTTTATGTAGCACCTTGATCCTGGAGAAACGTTCTCATTTCACTGTGTACTGCAACAGCTATATATGGTTGAAATGACAATAAAAGCTTCTTGACTTGACTTGACTTGATCCACCAACTGAAGAAGAGCTGTCTTCAGTGGATAGTTGACACGACTGTTGACTTCAGGCCAGATTCGTTCAACTATATGATTCTGAATTTGCAACAAAGGTTCATCAGTCAATCTGTTGTGGTGGTTAATGAAAAATATGTTATGACCCATTTGGGGAAAAATAATTATGCAGAATTCACAGTAAATCTGTAAATGTATCAACCCAGCAGTCATTATGCACATTTACACCTGGTCCTCTGCTTAAGGACCATTTTCCCAAATGGAATGTAACATTAAAAAAACAATGTAACTAGAATTTAAAGTACTGAATAAAGTCCAGTGTTTTTTTTTCTTTCAGCAGTTGTTTAATGTTAAGATGTAACCAGATTAAAAAAAAATCTGTTATTGGCCAAGGTTAATTTTGATTTTAACTTAATGGGATGTTTACCCTAAAATTCAGAAAGCATAGAAATGTAAAGACAGTTTATGTCATGTATGCAAGTAAACAGTATTCTGCTGAAGCAAACAATAATAGTAATAATAAAAGCAGGCATACAAGTAGTGTGCAGCTGAAGCATCCACAAAAACTACTGAACTGTACCCTTGTGGATGAAGTCTGTAAATAAGGCCTTCTCTCCTGATTATGGCGATGAGATGTCAGTAGCTCCCTGCATGAAGAGTGTCAAATAAAACTCCTTGCCATGATCTACTCGCACCTGGTCCCATATACCATATTCAAGTACTGCAGGCCTATTGGATGAAAAAGTCAATTTTAATAAACTTTTTAAACGTAACTGTTCCAAATCAGTTATTTTCTGTATAATATGGTTCATAACAATGTAGGTGTTCAACAGGTTAGTCACGTTCTTAGCCGTGTGTATGCAATCCCTTTAGTGTCCACAACAAGACCTGAAAACATCTTCATAGATGGCAAGGTTGTTTTTTATAGGCATTGTAGAATGAGCAACAACCTTTTTGCTGAAGCCATCAATGGCTAAAACATGGGTGACCCCAAACATAGCCAGTTTTTTGTTTTGGTCCATATGTATCTTATGGCCCATGTAACCAGCTTGATATGGTATGGGGTTGAGATTGTGGGCACCCTGAAAAAAAAATAGATAAACAATGTACTGAAGCTATTTCATATACAAAATCCCATTAGTCCTTTATACACTGCATCGGTTGCAGGATTTATAAATGTAACGATGCCTATTTGTGTTGTCCCTGTCAAATAAATTAATATAAATAATTATAATGAATAAATACAATAAAAATTAGGGTATTTGGTTTGATTATACTATAAAATTGTGTAAGTTTTTTTTTAAGTATCTGCAGCTAAACAACCATATAAAAATACACATTAGCTCATAGTTAAACATAAATTGGAATTTTGATCATGTAAAATATTAATGTTGAGACAATACATACCTAATGTCTTGCTTCATGGTAAGAATGATGCATAGTTCTACGCACTGTTCCAATTCGAGTCTCTGCAGCATGCACTCCTTTCATGTCGAGATACCCCCTTATCATCCTTCTTCCATATGTAGGTCCCGTCTAGATTATAACAAATTAACATGATTTCCAGTTTCCAAAATCATACCAGCTGATATATGTTTATCATGCCATTAGACAGTGCAGCATGTGTATGTCTGTGTTAAGGGATTTGTCAGTGTTGTAAGGATTATGTTGACAGCGATTACTTACAAATAATGGTAGGCTGAGGCTATTTAGTGTGATTTATTTACTATTTGTAATAACCGGGCATACAAGATGCCAGTTGAAGACCCTTTGGGGATGCAGGACATATGTGTGTGCATATAGGCCTACATGTTAGTTCTCACACTCTTTCTTTCACACACACACACACACACTAAAAACGGGGAGATATACCTCGGTTATAGCTTTTGCCACCTCTAACTCCAAATGCGCGTCGGGAAGTCCCATCAAACTTAAGCCATTTTCAGCACAAAATCTCCTCACATTTCTTGCAGAACATCCTCTTGCTCCCCCACTTTCGTGTGATATCCGCACAAAGATTTCTGCAGATGACAGGCCTTGTTTTGCCATATCTAATATCATAACTGAGTACGGTTCCAAAGACATTTTAGTCTGGGCTAAAGCAACATTGGCACAATCTCAAATTTGGCGCTCTTGTCATGTAAATGACCACATCCGGTCTCGGAATATAAAAAAACGGGCCTTTTTCGTTTCTGTTTTCTGGTGATTTTATTTTTTTGTTATTCGAAATCTAAAATGAAAATCAAACCATTTTTAAAATTTTACTCATCCGTTTTTGACCATGAAAAAGAAAAACGTGTTGTATTTCAATTGTAATTTTTGTATTTTAAAACGAAAATCAAATAGCCACTTTTTTTTGTTTTTTAATACCCGTTTCTAAATGGAAAGTCGAATGACCAAAAGATACACGGACCTTTTCTCTTAGAGACTTTAACACAGTAAACCTCAGAGGAACAGACACAGCATTAGTCTGGAGATTTTCTCTGATTAGACAAACAGACGAGTTTAGACGACCTGCTCTCTGTAAAGCAAACAACAAAATGTGGAATGTTTTTATTCTGTATATTATTATTTTTATTCATGTCCAGGGTTCTTGTGCTCATTCTCTTACTTTAAACAGTGTCTCATCAAATCAGAATAAGTCTGAGTGTAAAATGTTAATATAAATGTTTCAACCTGTGGATTTAACTGCAGGCTGAACACTAATTTTACACAGTAGTGAGTTAATGACAGGATTGTGTTCAAGTTAAACACGGCTTTTCATTCCTCTTGTCTTCTTTGTAAATTAGTCAACAAACATGAAACTGAATCAACTTACATTTAATCAGCATATTTGTGTTTATTTCTTTGTTTTTGTCAACTTTCTGTAGTGTTTAGACTCAAACACTGCTGTATCAGAGCTGAGAACATTATAACAGTTTTATTAGAGACATAAAAGTCATTTAGCATTGTAACTATTAGAATTAGCACATAGTTAAATACAGCAAATATACAACACAGGGCTGTCAGGTGTCACACTTTGAGAGTGACAGTCACTCATTTCAGTCTTTTGCCATGCTCACGCAGAAAAACTTGTTTGTGGAATTTTGACAACTTAACAAGAATTTTGGTCACCTCAAAAACACAATGCAAAAGAAAATCAAGCCCTCCTACTTGTTTAAATAGATTTTTAGGTATGTGAAACCACATAGAATCTGGTTGTGATAGATATGTTTTCAACCAGTTAATCTTAAATGTCCCAAACATTGCTTCAAAATCCAATGCTTTAATACCACCCATATCACCAGCTGTGATTTCTTAATATAATGAGTTTTGTTTTTCCACAGAAATTGGAAAACAATCGAATTAGCTTTCTTAACATTATCTGTAGAAACATACAGGGAGAGGCATGGATAGATTATTTTGGAAATACCCTCCGATTTAGACAGAGTGACTCTACCAAAAATCTCTGGTAAGCCAGCGGCTCAAAGATTTCCTCATATCTATTAACCGGTTAGAAAAGTTAACGTCTTCTCTTCTAATAGCATTTTTAGATAAAATTATTCCTAAATATTTCACTTCGACTTTAACTTTAATTGAAGAGATGATAGAGTCCATTGATGAGTGAATGGGAAGTAGCTCACATTTTTTAATATTGAGAGTTAATCCTGAAGCTTTAGAGAAAATCAAGACTGAATTTAGGGCAACATCAACCATGAATTTATTCTTTAAAAGGATTGCTGTGTCATCTGCAAATTGACTAATTTTAAATTCCTTGTCAAATATTGAGATCCCATGCAAATTGGGATTATGATTAATGAGCGATATAAGTGATTGAGTGGCTAGAATAAACAGTTTGGGAGAAATTGGGCATCCCTGCCTAATACCGTGGAGCACTTCAAACCTAGGAGTTATACTAGGATTCAGGGATACAGAATTATATATGTCAGTATAAAAAATGTATGTTCAACACTATCAAATGCCTTGTAAAAGTCAAGAAATAAAATAAAAGCATCAGTATTAATAAAGTCTCGATAATCAAGCATGTCTAGTAATAACCTAGTATGGTTATGTATATTTCTACCCTTTATGAAGGCTGATTGACACTCGATTGACACACTATTAATTAGCTGCACTAGTATATAAATGATTCTGTATTAGCTTGCTGATTTTAGCAACAAACAACTGCAAACAATTTACAAACCATCACAAATAATTCTTAAATATTAAATCTGTTGGAGTCAGAAGGGTCAGAACTCTGACGCACTGCATTATGGGATTTTCTGGACTCACTGTGTTCTGATTCAGTCGACTCTTCTCAGGATCACACAGACACTGTTTACATCATGTTTACATCATGGAGGATGTCGTCGTCTGATTGGACCTCATCAGTCCTTCAGTGGAGTTAAATAACTAAATGTCATTTTATACTTTTGGGGAAATTTAAAATGCTTTAATTTGCAGATTATAAATAAATAAAAACCTGCCATAGTTAAACTACACGGCTGTGACACACGACATGTGCTTTAGATCTCAGGTGAATGTTATAGAACACAGTTAGATTAATCCACAGGAAAAGAGACACAGAGACGTGTTTACTGATAAACTACTTAAATCTGTCGCTTATAGAATAAATACATCCTTAGATTTTAATCTTATTAGAATATTTCTGCATAAAATTAATAATAAAAACATAAAATATGACACGACTTTTTTTCTTTAGACGCCATTTTTATATCAAGAACAAAAAAAAAGAAAAACACTGAGCAAAATTTTAGGAATTGCTTATTTCTATAAAACCTTTATTTTCTTAAACTTTTTTAAATATTATGTTCATTTAAAGAATATTTAGTAAATTGTAAGTAATTCATTGCCTTCTCTCTTGTTCTTCAATTAATGTTAGAGTTCATTTTCCTGCTTTCATTAAAAACAATCTGTTTGTTTGTTTGTTTGTGTGACAGAGTGACCTATCCCTATGCCCGTTGGTCCGTGCAGCACACACACACACACACACACACACACACACACACACATTAGCTTTGTTTTTCGTTCGATGTTTTGTCCTGTTGTTGTGCCTCTTCTTACCTGTTGTGAGTGTTTGTCAGCGTCTGTGTTGCCGGTCTTCCGCGTTGCCTCTACATCATCGGCCGGTCGAACCCGAGCGCCACCAGCGGCCTGGATAAATAGCGCCGGATCCGCTGTGAGTGGGCGTGTCGGCGTGGGGCAGCCGGAAGCCGGCTTGACCATTATACTGTTTGCTACAGGGGGAATAATTAAGTTTGATATTAATGTTCTGTGTTTTTATTATTATTGTTTATCTTTTGTGTTTATTTTGATTACCTTTTGATTTTGGGTTCTAGAACTTTTTAGTTGGTATATGTCTATATATATAATTATGTTGTGTGGGGTGAATGTAAATACTTACCTGTTTACTTACCTCCGGTGTGAATGATGGTCCAAAAAGGGGCGGGGCTTGGCCTATAAGAAGGTGCCCCAGAGAGAGATCTGGGTCAGTTTACCTGGCTAGCGAGCGTGCAAGTGTGGTGCCGTAAGCGATTTATTCTGTCTGAAAGTAGTGGACTTTATATATATTTATATTTTCTTTCCTTTTTGTTTTTTTTTCGGGTGTTTCCTTGGTTATTTTTGTAAATAGTGTTGGGTCGGTTTTCACCTCTAAGGCACTGTAAATTAAACAGCACTTTTACACTTTTCCATCCTTGCGAGTATTGCCATCATTTTTCTTTGTTATTTTCCTTTGGAAACCCAGTCACGCCTGACAGCGGGTCTGTGAGGACCTGTTGTGTAACAGTTTGTTTGTTTGTTTTTTCTCACAACATTTCTGTTCTTTCCCTGTTTGTGTTTTAGACATCAGTCCTCCTCAGTGTGTAAAACTCATCTGAGTCTCTGCCTGGACACTGATGACGTGTGAGTGATGGGACGCTGTGATTGGATGAATTCTGCTTGACTCTTCACTCCTCTGTATTTCTGTCTGTATTCAGTCTGAGTGTTCAGTCAGTGTTCAGTGAGGTTCATCTGAGCTGCTGATTTACTCACAATCCAGGATGAAGTTATTGTTGATCTTCTTCACACTCATGTGTGTGACGGACACTGAAGCAGGCTGTAAGTCAGTTTATTCATGTAAATATTTATTAATGATATTAAATCATCATAATGTCGGAGTTTTAACTGGATTTATATTAAACACGTTGTTTCAGATCACAATGTTTTATAAATGATAAAGTTTAATGAATCTGTAATAATCTGATGTTTAAACATGATTCTGTTTCGGTGTGAATTTCAGTTAAACACAACCATCTGAGAATAACCGCTTGTTCAGACACTGATGAGGAGGTAATGTTTGGGGTGAATGGAGAGGAGGTGTTTTATGCAGATTTTAAACAGAAGAAGTTAGTGAATATGATGCCTCAATTCTCTGATCCTATCGAATACCCCACAGGATACGAGTTCGCCAAGGGTGCCATGGACATCTGTAAACACAACTTAGACGTGATGACAAAAGCCTTTAAAGACCAGCCTGTGCCTCAGGGTGAGTAACTCACTGTACACAAAGGAGCTTTTATACCTTTAATATAAAATAATTTACATAAATCTCTTATATTTGTTGTAGATTTGACTGTTCTGAAGTTCCTGAGTATTTAAAGTGTCAGTAAACTTTAATAATTACATCATAAAGACATTAATATACTGAAACCTACAGAATAAACACTGACACTACTAACAGTAGAGTTTAGTGTCTAGTCTAGAGTTTGCAAGATGTTGAGACTTTTTGCTCAGAGTCAGTGAGAACACTTAACACATTACTGAGTACTGAACACAATCAGAAGTGTTGATTTGTCAATAAATAATTAATAATAATAAACCTGTAAGAAAGATGTCCTTAAAACACATTATGTTTAAAATATTCCAGATCTATTAGTGATTAGAAGTTAAATAATAAACACAGTTACACTGATGATTGTGTGGTTTATATTTCTGCCCAGATGCCCCACAGAACTCCATCTATACTAGAGATGATGTACAGCTGGGAGCACAGAACACACTCATCTGTCACTTCATGCGTTTCTTCCCTCCACATGTTACTGTGCGCTGGACCAAGAACGGTGAAGACGTGTCGGACAAATCCACACTCAGTCAGTTCTACCTGAATAAGGACAACACCTTCAACCAGTTCTCTCACCTGTCCTTCACCCCACAGGAAGGAGACATTTACACCTGCACAGTGGAGCACAAGGCGCTGGATTCACCTGACACCAGGACATGGGGTGAGACATGAGGAGTGTTTAATACTGATTCTGTCTTTATTAAGAACAGACATAACCCTCTGTGTGTGTGTGTGTGTGTGTGTGTGTGTGTGTGTGTGTATATGCGTGCGTGTGTGTGTGTGTGTATATCTGTGTGTATGTATGTGTATCTGTGTTTGTGTGTGTGTATCTGTATGTGTGTGTGTGTGTGTGTGTGTGTGTGTGTAGAGGTGAATGTTGAACTTCCCAGTGTTGGTCCGTCTGTGTTTTGTGGTGTTGGTCTGTTTGTAGGTTTGCTCGGAGTCGCTACTGGAACTTTCTTCCTGGTTAAAGGAAACCAGTGTAACTGAAGCTTCAGGTAACTGAAACAATTAAACATCACATGTATTATATCTGATAAAGTGTACAGCGCTGACACAAACCTGTCTCTGTGTTTCAGACAGAGGTGAAGAGACGCATCAGATTCCTGAGAAGAAAATTTTTCATTTCACAAAATAAACTGTACATTAACTCATAGTGTATTTCATCTGTTAGAGCACTGAAATGTTTATCTGTTCCACTGTACACTTTCTTTACTTACTGCACAAATCTATTAAATTTATTTTCCAAAAATTGATGTTAGATGAGAAAATGCAAATGAACAGGAATATGAGTGCTTAAAATAATAAAAGAAATGAACTTTATAAACAATCGGGTGATTTTTTTACACAGAGGCTACATTCAGTATCAAGCTGCACCAGGTTGAACAATAACACATATGAAGACTTGTACATCACACATCACATGTAATATGTTTTATGTGAATAATGTGATCACATGCAAAATGCAAAAGACACACATTTAACCTTTATATATAAAACAAAACAATTATCCATGTGAGAAAAATACACATGAAAAAAAAAAAATAATAAAATGTGAAAATAAACTAATCCTGAAAATAAAAACACACGAGCTGCATGTGTGAAACAGAAGGATATAAAACTCTTATACTGTTAATGTGATTTAAAATTTTTGTAAAGTTTTGAAAGTTATAAATCTAATCATGTAAACACCTTCAGCTACTAAATAAAATGATCAATCAGTGATCTTATGTCCTCATATTTTCTCTTAGAGACCAGTTCTACTTTAACACAGTAAACCTCAGAGGAACAGACACAGCATTAGACTGCAGATTTTCTCTGAATAGACAAACAAATACTTGAGTTTAGAGCAAACAACAAAATGTCTAATGTTTTTATTCTGTATATTATTATTTTTATTCATGTCTAAGATTCTTGAGCTTGTTCTCTTGCATTGAACAGTGTCTCATCAAATCAGAATAAGTTTGAGTGTAAACTAGATTTGTAAAGTTCGTTGCGACAAACTTTAATGTTGGCTTTGACGATGCAAGTATTCGCAAAAGGATGGTGCTTTTTGGAGGCAAGTGGACATAATGGTTAGTGTTACTTTTGTAGGCAAGTGGACAAAAAGATAGGGTGCCAAAACATTTGGAGGCAAGTGGAGTCAAGCAGGTGACATCATCCAAATACTCCTGAGGAAGTTCCCCTCATTGGGCTGAGTGTTTTGATATGTCACTTTTCCATGTTGTGCTAATTTTTAACTTTCACGTGACATAATGTGACATCACGTGACATCATCAGAATACCTGTGAGGAAGTTCCCCTCATTGTTCTGAGTGTTTTGATATGTCACATGTCCATGCTGTAAAAGGTTTTTTGATTTTGCATATTTTGGGGGCGGGGCTGCGGGACAACTCAAAGGCCAGTCGGTACACCAATGTAAAAGTTTGTTCAGAGTATCACCCTAAAGGAGCTGGTCGAGTTTGGTGTAGAGAGTTCGAAAGCTTGCTGAGTTATAAACCTCCAAAGTTTATAATGGGAGTCTATGGGAAAAAAGGCCACTTTGAGACCCAGTACCGGAAGTACTGGTACTCGGATCGCTTAGAAACGTCATAGGAGGAGTTACTCTTGATAAATTTTTGTCTAAGCTTAAATAGGAAAACAGAATGTTGGCTTCTACAAAGTTAACATAAATATTAATATAAATGTTTCACCCTGTGGATTTATCTGCAGGCTGAACACTAATTTTACACAGTAGTGACTTAATAAAAGGTTTGTTGTGTTCAGGTTGAATACAGCTTTTCATTTTTTTTTTCTTGTCTTCTTTATAAATTAATCAACAAACATGAAACTGAATCAGCATATTTGTGTTTATTTCTTTGCTTTTCCAGCTTTCTGTAGTGTTTAGACCCAAACACTGCTGTATTAGAGCTGAGAACATTATAACAGTTTTATTAGAGACATAAAAGTCCTTTAGCATCGTGGCTATTAGAAATAGCACATAGTTAAATAGAGCAAATATACAACATATATAATAAAATAAACAGAAAGGGTGGTTGAGAAATGTGATAATATTTTACAACTATTTATTACACACTGCAGATTACATTAAATAAATAAAATATAAAATTAAATGTTAATTAAATGATTAACACAATTTTTCAGGTTTTTTGAAATTATGTTTCTACTGTGTGTGTGTGTGTGTGTGTGTGTGTGTGTGTGTGTGTAAATGTAAAAAATATATGAATATGTAGAAAACTCAAATTTTGTGAACATAAACATTTAATTCTAATTTAAACTTTTTTATTAAATACATATAATAATAATAATAATAAATAAATATAAATATTAAATAAATATAATAATAATAATAATAATAATAATAATAGTTGTTGTTGTTCTTGTTGTTTATTTGTCACACTTTTGCCCCTGTGCAGTTTTTAGAGAGAATAAAATTGGTATAAATTCTGCCTGGTAACATGTGACTGTGTGGGCGTGTGTGGTGTAGGATTGGTGTGTGTGTGTGTGTGTGTGTGTGTGTGTATTACAGTAGATCTTCTGTACTTTCCTCAGTCAGATCTGAGACTCAGAGAAGAAACAATGTTCAGGCTGCTGATTCTGTCCATCGTCCAGTTTGCGGTCCTGAACACAGCCAGTGAGTGTTTACTGTAATAATGTTAATGAAATAATCTTACTGTAATAATGTTAATGAAATAATATTTTTACTTTGTTTATGTTCAGAATGGGGGGCACGGTGTCTTAGTGGTTAGCACGTTCGCCTCACACCTCCAGGGTTGGGGGTTCGATTCCCGCCTCCACCTTGTGTGTGTGGAGTTTGCATGTTCTCCCCGTGCCTCGGGGGTTTCCTCCGGGTACTCCGGTTTCCTCCCCCGGTCCAAAGACATGCATGGTAGGTTGATTGGCATCTCTGGAAAATTGTCCGTAGTGTGTGATTGCGTGAGTGAATGAGAGTGTGTGTGTGTGTGCCCTGTGATGGGTTGGCACTCCGTCCAGGGTGTATCCTGTCTTGATGCCCTATGACGCCTGAGATAGGCACAGGCTCCCCGTGACCCGAGGTAGTTCGGATAAGCGGTAGAAGATGAATGAATCAATGTTCAGAATAGAATGAAAAACATTACAGCTCTGTTTAAATAAAGAACCTCAAACAAACAGCGTGATAGAAATGAATGTTTAGAAGTAAATTGTGTTAATTACATTTAACACTGAAACTTTTACAGAAGCTGAGATTTATTTATTTATTTATACTTTTGTTAAAAAGGCAGATTTAAAGACAGATTTAGCGTTAAATGTTAAATAAAGCTGGTTTACTTTGTTTCAGCAGTGTGAATGTTTTGTTGTTATTTTCTCTCAGATGGACATGTGATGTCAACGCCATTTCGGTGTTACTGGAATAAAGATGATCTCAGTGATGCAGAGCTCATACTGTCTTACATCTTCAACAAGATTAACTACTTTGAGTTTAACAGCACTCTGGGGAAGTATGTGGGATACACAAAGTTAGGCATCAGTAACGCAGATAGACTGAACAAAGACACTGCAGTGCTGCAAAGACGAAAAGCTGATTTAGAAAATTTCTGTAAATATAATGCTGAGATTTACTCCAGCGATGTTCTGAGTAAAACAGGTGAGATTATTTTACTAACATAAAAACTTTCATTCTGTAATATTTACACTATTATCTCATGTTTAATTTTACACATTAAAATAAATAAAATTTAATCACTGAGCTGCTCATCTGTAACCAGTTACATACTGTATTATTTTATTTTATTTTAGTTTATTTTGTATTTTTAAGTGAATGTTGCTTTGGTTTATTTCTGCAGTTGAGCCCAAAGTTAAAGTGAAGTTGGTGAAGAAATCAGACGGCTCTCATCCTGCTGTGTTGATGTGCAGCGCTTACAGATTTTATCCTCCACTCATCAAAGTGACCTGGCTGAGGAACGGTAAGGAGGTTAAAGGAGGTCAGACGTCCACTGAGGAGATGGCTGATGGAGACTGGTACTATCAGATCCACTCACACCTGGAGTACACACCTGAGTCTGGAGAGGAGATCTCCTGTGTGGTGGAACACGCCAGCTTCAAAAAACCCATGAGCTATAAATGGGGTGAGTCTCATCAGCACTGTCTGATCTACAGTCCGATCTACAGTCTGGTCTACAGTCTGGTCAACAATCTGATCTACAGTCTGATCTACATGTCTAAGTCCACAAAACTGAGAAATTGACTTTTAACAAGTCATCAGAAAAATAAGCCCTGATGTTACATCAGTAATAATAATATATTTCTGTTTTATATTAATTAAATCCCTGTGGATGTCTCAGATCCGTCCATGTCTGAACCTGATAAGAGTAAGATTGCTATCGGAGCGTCAGGTCTGGTTCTGGGGGTCGTGCTTTCAGCTGCTGGATTCATCTACTACAGGAAGAAATCCTCAGGTCAGTGACTGAACCTCAAGGAATCATCTAGAACATCTGTGGATTAGATCATAAATAAAATCTATTAATAATAAACCATTGAACCTGATGTCTGATCTTCATCTGTCTGTTTGTTGTTCTCAGGACGGATCCTGGTCCCGACATAAACACAGGTACGAGTCTGGAGTTAGTTTATATTTATTTACCCAGAATGCTCTGTGTTTATCTTCAGCTACACTAATATCTTACACATGAATCTTCATCTTCTCAGGTCTTCAGGAGGAGGAACACTGGAGTGTTTACTGGAACCTCATCAGATAAACACCTGCTTTATTCCTAACAGTGAGATCTTACTGAGACATTAATGTGTTCTTCTGTTTGTTATCACTTACTTTTAGCTTTTAAGACTTTAATAAAACTCGTGTTAAATATCTTGATTTTAAGCTTTATAAAAATTATTCAGTAGAAAATAAACAAACTGAGTTTAGACACATCCAGATTTCAGAACATGTAGAAATGAAGGTTTTAAAATGAACCTGAAACTTTTCATTATTAAATCTTTAGCGCCCCCTACAGTCTGTTTAACTCTGACTCACTTCTACAGGTTTAGTGACTGTTTATTATCAGTTTATACTAACACTCATCTGTACTTTTCTGTTTCTGATCATCAGTCACTTCAGTTTCATTTGAATTGTTTTTGATTCTGTTTGTTTGCTGAATCTTTAAAACTGAATTAAATAAATCTGAATACATGAAAAACTTTCAACAGATTTCACTTTGCATCAATTCTACAGCTGAAATAATGTCAGATTTTATTAGTCAACATTTCATCCTAATTATTTTATTGTGTGAGAATCAGATGAGTCTGAGGTTCAGAACAAAAGAGCTATTAATAATAATAATAATAATAATAATAATAATAATAATAATAATAATAATTGAGATCATTGAGACTTTATTAAATTATTTTAATCATTTGAATTAATTTGCTTCTAAACGTCTTTGTGACCTTCAGCACCAGAGGATCAACACAATGATTCGATTTATTTTCTTGTATTACAGAATATTTATTATTTTGGTAGAAACCGTTAATTGAAGTAAACGAGTGAGACACAACATGAAGGAGAGATAAACAGATGAACAGATATATTTACAGACCGACACTGACTTCCTGTCAAGCAGGTAACATGTAAAGAGATAGATAGATAGATAGACAGACAGACAGACAGACAGACAAGACAGACAGACAAGACAGACAGACAGACAGACAGACAGACAGACAGACAGACAGACAGACAGACAGACAGATAGATAGATAGATAGATAGATAGGTAGCTTTGGGACTTGAACCCACAGCTTCACCCACTGATCAACACCAGTCCCGTCACTGGTTCTGACTCGTCCTTTATCTCCTGCTCTACATTTCTCTAAAAAAAACATGAATCCTTCCATATTTCCATCTAAATGAAGACCCTCAGCCTTGTACTGATGATCACACCCATAACATCACACCTGAAGATCTCTCCATGTCTCCATTCTGTTCAGAACATGAACCAGTGTGACCCAGTCATCAGACTCCAGACACCAAACACACACCAGACTCCAGACGTAGGAGACGTTCCATGTGAACTGGACCATGACATTTACATACACATACAGTACATGAGGGTGTAAAGGGATTTCAGTGTCTGGTTCTTACTGCAGTAAAAGTCTGACTTGTTTTATCTAAATAAATTAAACAGAGTTCGTAACATCACGTAATGAGACATCAGATTTAAATAAAGTAATAAAGACTCAGAGCTCGTGATCTTTCAGTGTCCTCTGGCTGCTCGGTATCAGATCATCACACTGCTAACTGTTATACTGTGTGTTAGCATCGGGCTAATATGATGATATAAAACATAAACCAATGGATGGAATTTAGTACAGATTTATCTAATTAACTTTACATACTGAGTTACTAGTGATGATTTAATTATTTATTTCTGTCTTCTGTAAATATAAAAGTTCTTCTTGTATACAGGAGATAAACTGCGCTGTGTTTCACCATCTAATTTTATTTAACTGTAAGATTTTACTGATTTTTCTCCTAAATCTTGAACAGAGCTCATGTTTTGTTCCAGTTCTTTCAATAATGTCTTCCTCTGGTTACTGATGACATCATAATGTTCCTGCGCTGTAAATGGTTCATGTGTGAAAGTGTCTTCAGGAATTTAGAGACTTTTCTATTGTGTGTGTTTAATGGAGATGATTTTAAACTCTCAGTCCTACTCAGAAGTTCTTCTTCTGACATCATCTTAAATGTGATAAAGTAAATATTCATCATAAGACCTTCTAACTAACTGTTTGGTTTCATCATCATTTAGTAAACTGTCTAGTTCACATGTTCCACCTCAGATGTGTGTGGATTAGAATAAAAACCGTCTCCTCCAGACCAGATTACATCATCAGAATATCGGCAGAAATTAAAACACACTCATTTCTCTTCATTAGTTTCAGACAGAAAATCGTATTAATGAGATGAAACACAGATACAGATACAGAATGCTCCTGATGTTAATCTTCCACATGTGATTATTTAATCAGTCCTCAGACTCAGAGTTAACACTGAACATTTTAACATCTGGAGACAGGTGTTAAAGGTCTGTGGATCTTCTGTGTTAAGTTAAGACGTCGACATGTTGTTCGCTTCCTTTCTTCATATTCTGGGAAAGTATTTTACTATTTTAATGTTTTAACAATAAATGTGAAAATTTGCATCTAAACTTTCTACATTTTAACTAAAAGATTTAACAAGCAGAGTTTTTCCCCAAGTGTCTGAAGTTTTACTGTATAAACCAGTATTTATTTGCTGGTTTCTGTTTCTATTTATTTGCATTTCAATCACGTTTTAATTCATTCATTCATTCATCTTCTACCGCTTATCCGAACTACCTCGGGTCACGGGGAGCCTGTGCCTATCTCAGGCGTCATTGGGCATCAAGGCAGGATACACCCTGGACGGAGTGCCAACCCATCACAGGGCACACACACACACTCTCATTCACTCACACAATCACACACTAGGGACAATTTTCCAGAGATGCCAATCAACCTACCATGCATGTCTTTGGACCGGGGGAGGAAACCGGAGTACCCGGAGGAAACCCCCGAGGCACGGGGAGAACATGCAAACTCCACACACACAAGGTGGAGGTGGGAATCGAACCCCGACCCTGGAGGTGTGAGGCGAACGTGCTAAACACTAAGCCACCGTGACCCCCCCAGTTTTAATGATTATTATTATTATTATTATTATTATTATTTATTTTATTATTAAATTGACTTGTAATGTATTAGATTTGACACTTAGTTAAAGGCTGTTTAATGTTTTTATTTCTATTTGTCATTGTTTTGGGATTAAAAAAATAGAAGACTAATTTATTTCAGCAGATTTTATTATTGACACTAAAACACAGAGCAAAATCTATGCAGTTTGTCAAGTCTGTGTATCACGTGTCTAACTCTACACAAGGAGACTCCACACTTCTAACCTGCTGGGACACTTTCTGAAGGAATAAACTCATATATATATAATATATAATATATAATAAATATATCATTTATACTGAAAGAGCAGAAATTTAACCGAAATCCTGCACAATAAATATTTCTTATATATTAACTGTAGAATCACTCAGTAAAGTGACATAGAATTAATTAACAGAATTAAATACGAGCGTTAGCTTTGTTCTGATGTCATACAGTACAAAAAGCTTATAATTAATCAGAAGCAGTTTACAGGCTTCAGGATGGTGGAAACAGGTATAAATAATAATGTTAATAATGTTAAGGATCATAAATCATTAAATACACTTAAACATAATTCAGTACATGTGACTGTTCAGAATGTCTTTCCTCAGATACTGAATATGTAACAGTGATCCTGCGCTCTGATTGGCTCACAAGCTGAACAGGTTTTATGCTCTGGATTCATTCTGGTTGTCACTTTGTCCATGTTACTAGCTTATTAAAATAAATAAATAATAAGGCAAGGCAAGTTTATTTGTATAGCACATTTCATACACAGAGGTCATTCAAAGTGCTTTACATAGAAATTAGAGAGCAATTTATAAGAGAGAAAAAAAAATATATATATATACACACACACACACACATTATATATATATATATATATATATATATATAAAATAATAAAATAAATTATAGAACTCTACCCACACTGTTTCAGTCATATGTGGACTCTGACATCACTGACACATGAACATATCATTTAAAACACAATAGAAATTTAAATAACTTGTTTTATTTCTACAGTGAGACGCAATTAACAGTAAACAGCTTTATGATCCTTTTCACTTCCACTGATTTTAGGAAGTTTAGAAAGTGTGTGTGTGTGTGTGTGTGTGTGTGTGTGTGTGTGTTTATGTTGGAACTCTGGGGATTTCTGCTGACCTATTGTACCTGAATGTGCCTGGAGTTTTATATTAACTTCATCTCTTTTATTATTATTTTAATCAGTATTATGAAGCACATGTTCTCTGTGTCAGCAAGTTTTTGTCCAATCTTATCCATAAAGTGTTGATGTTGGTGCAGGTTTTCATTCTAACCAAACAGAAGCCACACCTGAGTTTAGTGAAAGCCAAGATCAGCTGATTAAACAGATGGAATCAGGTGTGTGTCTGCTTTATAGGTATGAAATACCTGCACACACACACCTGCCCTGTGTGGATAAGATCTGACACCTTTGGCCTTTATGCCCAATGCAAATATGCTAGAAAAAACAACATGAATGACTCAGTATGGTGATTGACAGGGTTCAGTTCTTTGTCTGGTTCCTCTCAAGTTTTCGCTCACCTCCGATCTAACTCTTAATCTACTGTATATCCAGATTTCTGTGTGATAAATGTTCACTGTTAAATGTGATACATAACTAAACTAAATTAATTTAATTATAGAAAGCTGTAAACTGCATGTTTCCACACTGATGGAGTGATTTATCTCTTTCACCTAGTTGTAATTCTTCTTATTAATGAACAGTGCTAATTTAATCTCTTACCTGGATGATAATCTCATGTTAGTGTCAGTAACAGTGTAGAACTACGTTACCCATCAGCCCCAGCACATCACGTGTCCTGGTCCAGCACCTCAGTGGTTAATCCCCTGTTTCCTGTGGGTCTGTCTCATGTTTATAGCTCATGTTTTACCTTTTATATTTCCTTCAGTAAAATTTCTGCACTCAGACCTGCATTTGCCTCCTGTTTCCTGCCCGATGTTGGTAATAATTATGAAATCAAGACTTTAACATCAGGCCTTATGACAAGCCTCAATAACTCATAGACAAATCACCTATAAATAATATAAAATTATGTATAAAATATAAAACAACAACAAAAAACCCCTTTATTGTTCTTTCATAGACAAAATTATTACTAACAAATAATGTTATCGTATTTTATTACAAAAAACTGCATAAAATATTTCTCTCACGTAAATAAGTTTCTGTTAAAATGTGAGTTTTTACAAACTTTTAGTGACTTTACATTAAATAAACTAAACATTAACAACTCAAAGTTAGAATCAGGATCAGAATCAGTTTACTGCCTGTGGGTCCTGTGGGTTTTACACGTACAAACAATCTGTCTTTGGTGTATCAGTTAGTTTGGATCAGATGGGATGGGTTTTGTTACCCTGCCCCAGAGAACACTGATTATGTCATAAGAACTACACCTGCCATGGTCTGGGGTATTAAAGAGTGAACACTCAGTTCTCATAGTCACAGTGTTGGATGTGGGGAAAATGGGTGAGTGATTTAGACACGGGCCAAAACATCATGACAGGTGACTGGGTTTAAAGCACCTGGAGGTTGTGTGCTTAAGGCCCACAGACAGAGCAGGGCAACAAAACCCATTCTGTCACCTCAGAGGGGTAAAAAATCCAGACCCACATGCAGGGATTGCAAACAGACAGGTTTTATTAAAATAAATAACAACTAACCAAACTCAGGGAAACATCTGGGGGAAAAACAGGATACAAGAAAAATGAAGAGCACAAGACAGAAGGAACCCTAGAAACAACGAGAACTCAGTAACAAATACAGACACAAGCCCACAGAGATAAATAAAGGAGGTAATTAAGGAGACATTAGGAACATGTGTGCAGAGGCAGGAACAAAGCCTGCCAGGATGCCCTCTGGTGGTCAGGTATGGAATAGTCCAAGCCATCCATGACAGTCTGATCTAATCCTGTAACACAAAAAGGTACAGAATAGTCAGAGAACATGTTAATGACACCCCGATGTATTTGGGACTGTATGAGTATCTACTCTATAGAGTATCATAGAGAAACTGAACTGGATCCTGAAGCAGTAGAGGATTATAGCATTGTGCTATAATAATGTACAACTCAGTTAAATCCAGTGAGAGTGATCAACCATAACATCAGTCTTCTTTCTCAGCTTCTTCTTAACTTTATTTTTCTTTCTCCTTGGTGTGGTTCCTTTTATACTCCTATTATATATGTTTCACATGGAACTGTGGATTTAATCAAAGTTCAAGTGTAAATGCTTTAAAAACTGTGAAGGTCGACTATTTATATCTTTCAGTGTAGAAATAATGTTATAATGGACTTTATCTTACCTTCTATTGGACATTTTAAATGTAAATAACTTCATGTAAAGAACAAATAGACACCATGTCATTATACACATTTAAATAATGTAATAATTTATCAGTAACCTTTCCAAGTCACAGGTTGAGGTTTTCTCCATGTTTTGTGATTCCTCTGTCTTCATCTGACCATGAACATGTACATCATGAACCACACAGTGTCATCTGTGTGTGTGTGTGTGTGTGTGTGTGTGTGTGTGTGTGTGTAGACATACCTGTGTAAACACTGACACCTGCTGTAATTCTGAGTAACTGTCTTTCTTTTGTTTTTGTTGGTTTATAACAACATTCATTCAACACCAAACATCTACAGCATCATGTTCAGGAGACATTCATCAGGAGAGGTTTATTTCATTTATTATATCGCATATTGCGTAATGCCTTCAAGTGCAAATTATACTCACTGTGTGTGTTTGTGTGTGTGTGTGTGTGTGTGTGTGTGTGTGTGTGTGAGAGAGAGACTTCATTTTGTAGTCTCCACATACACTAGTATGTCTAAACTTCCTGAACTTCAGAAATTATTAAAGGAAGCTCAGTGTTCTATAGCAAATAAAAGTAAGATTCAGTCAGATGTTATTCTTCAGCTCTGTGTTTAGTGTTAATTTAATTTCACTTTAATCTCTCAGTTATAACCCTACACAGTCTCTTCAGGATTGATTTAGCTCTGATTCTCAGATGTTCACATGGTGTAACACTGAGTTAGGACGTGTCACAATGTTAAAACATGAATGCCGTTCAATGCAGTTAGCCGTGAAAATTCAAGTCAAGTCAAATCAAGTCAAGAAGCTTTTATTGTCATTTCAACCATATATAGCTGTTGCAGTACACAGTGAAATGAGACAACGTTTCTCCAGGATCATAGTGTTACATAAAACAAATACAGGGCTATAAGGACTTAGTAAGTAGTCTTAGCCACATAAAGTGCAACTGTGCAACCTGGTGCAAACAGTGCAGGACAAGACAAACAAGACAGACAAGACAGTGCAGGACAAGACAAACAAGACAGACAAGACAGTGCAGGACAAAAGACAGTGCATAAAAAAGACAATACAAAAAGTACAAAAAATACAATACACAAAAGACAATAAACAGTAAACAGAAACAGTGCCGACCGACGAGTGTAAATACTGTATGTAAATACTGTGTGTTCAAAATATTTCTTGCGGTAATACTAGAATGAGGGGGCACGGTGGCTTAGTGGTTAGCACGTTCGCCTCACACCTCCAGGGTCGGGGTTCGATTCCCGCCTCCGCCTTGTGTGTGTGGAGTTTGCATGTTCTCCCCGTGCCTCGGGGGTTTCCTCCGGGTACTCCGGTTTCCTCCCCCGGTCCAAAGACATGCATGGTAGGTTGATTGGCATCTCTGGAAAATTGTCCCTAGTGTGTGATTGCGTGAGTGAATGTGAGAGTGTGTGTGTGTGTGCCCTGTGATGGGTTGGCACTCCGTCCAGGGTGTATCCTGCCTTGATGCCCGATGACGCCTGAGATAGGCACAGGCTCCCCGTGACCCGAGGTAGTTCGGATAAGCGGTAGAAGATGAATGAACGAATGAATGAATGAATACTAGAATGAACACAGTTTCTAAGAAGCAGGTCCCTGAGACAATGTATAGAATTGTGCAAAAACAGCAAACGACTGAAATATTGTACAATATGTGCAAAACGACTGAAATGTTGGACAGTTTGTGCAAAATCGCAAAATAGCGTGCAAAACAGCATGTAAACAGTTTGATGGATGTAAGCAGCATGTAAACAATTTGATGTGTCAGTGTGAGTGTTTGGTGTAGGTCTGTGCAGTCCATACAGATGATGTGCGTGTGTATGTTGTGCTCAGTACAGTTCAATTCACATAATTATGATTTAGTGCAGCATGAGGAACAGGACAAGACAGTGGGTCACATTCTAACATTTCACCTTTCTTCTTCTTTACACAATAATAAGCATACCTGCCTTCTCTCTTTCTCTCTCTCTCTCTCTCTCTCTCTCTCTCACTAGAACATCAGTGGTCCTGAACCTTTTTGCTCTCAGAACCTGCTTGATCCATTCTGGTACTCTACTTCTAGGGTGCTGGTGGCTAAAGTGATTAAGGCTCAGGGTTGTTGATCAGAGAATCAGTTGAGCAAGGCCCTTAACCCTTTCTGCTCCAGTGGTGCTGTATCATGTCTGACCCTGTGCTCCGATTCTAAAGTTGTGATATGTGAAGAAAGAATTTCACTGTGCTTTAATGCAGATGTGACAGAATAAAGTCTTCTTCTTCAGGTTGTAGTCTCCTCACCTTGAGGCTGCTCACTGCTGCTGTTGAAGGGCCACATGGACAGATTTGACATACATGGTATCACCTAGAAACCACACAGGGGGTTTTGGAAAAGTCTCCATCAGTGAACATTTGATAACTTCATCAAGACAGACTTCATGTTATAACTAGAATCTCTTGGTTACAGCTGCACCTTTTAACCCCTAAAGTACATGAAAGAAGGGAAATGATTTATAATTATACACCCAGATGAGGACAGTCTGTTTCCTCTCAAGAGTTCTTCTGTTCCTTTTATCATCTTGGAGAGTTTTTCCTCACCACCGTCACCTCTGACCTGCTCATTAGGGATGAATCAACTTTTTAAAATGTATTATTTATATCCTGAATTCCTTTAAAGCTGATTTGTGACAATGTCCATTGTTAAAACTGCTATATAAATAAATTGAACTGAATGTAACTCACCACACTGATAGGTAAATAAACCCATACTAGTGGAGTTACTGAAGCTCCCTGTATCTTTTCTCCTTGTATACTCACTCACTTGACCACCCTTTTGGGATAGGGGCTTTGACCTCATCCCCGCTTCGCATACGCCAGGGCACACGCTCGGTAGCCAGCTACACCACTGACTTCCGAACTGTGGTGACTGGCTCAGGCTGGAATGACCAGGCCCTCCAGGAGGCCTATGTGCAGGGCCTCTCTGAGCAGTTGAAGGACGAGCTAGCGGCTCGCTATTCCCCTCAGGATCTGGAGGCCTTGTACCAGCTCGTCAGCCGCATTGATAATCGCCTTCGAGCACGCCGAACTGAGCGACAGGCAAGTAGGAGACCCCACAGTGAATTTGAATTCATAATTTCATAATTTTGCAGTTGGGTTTAGAGAACCGTCTTTGCAACTCACCAGCCATTGAAAAAGCACCGGGTAGTACACATGTCTCTTAAAGCTTTCCCCATCATCTTTATTGACTCTACAGTTATTATGTAATCACACAATCGTGTGTTCATCTTAGCTGCCTCTTCTCAGTCTTTTCCAAGCTGAGGTCACATTTTACAGCCATTTCCTCAACCTCTTTCCTCAAAATAGGCCTCACTCCTGTATTGCTCTAATGTGTCCAGCAATGATTCTACAAGACTGACTGCTGCTGCTAGATCCAGTGAGGGGGACTGTAACATGTCCGACAAAAATTTGGACTGTCCCAGGACTTTGTTGAATATGACTAGAACACCAATGAAACTAACATCAAGTTGAGCTACTGTAATAAACACGAGCATCTGTTGCCCGATCACCGTCCTTTTCCTGCCCAATTTGCTGAAGAACACAATACACTGCTGGACGTCTATCAAGCACATTGCGACAGGCTGAAAATCTGCAAGCCCACCTGGTGTCAAACCCCAAAGCCCACCTGGTGACCACCATACTTCTCTTTCTGTATGTCATGCCATTTTGTGTGCACGTAAGATCCTGATAGGAAATTATATAATTTCTGCATGAGTGAAAAAAGCAACCTGCTCAGTCACCAATTTAACACTATCCACAATCACAAGATTTAAGCAGTGAGCCTTACAATGCACATAAAAGGCATATTTTCCTACCTCCTGAATTCTTGTGCAAACGCCAGAGTGCTTGCCACTCATGACAGCAGCTCCATCGTAGCCCTGTCCAACGAGGTTGCTACGATACTCCAGCCCATGTTTTTCCAAGCATTTTATAATCAGTCTACTTAGACCTGCTGCTTCAAGCTGTTTGGCATTCACAAAGTCAAGAAAGCTCTCATTGATGGTACCATTATAATAATACTTCACAACAAAAGACATCTGCTCTTTCTTTTGCAGGTCTTTTGTTTCGTCTGCGATTATGCTGAAAACCTCGCTTTGTTTAACTTCCTTGATTATGTCAAGTTGAACCATCTCTGCAAGCGTTTCTAAAATTTCATTTTGAATGTTCTTACTGATGTATTTTTCATTCATGCGTTTCTCAATTAATGAATCGTGCTGTGCAGTTGCATCCAAGATGGCTAAGAAATTGCCGGGGTTATCCGAGCCTTCAGATTCCATGTGTCCACGCTTTTGAACAGCAGTTAAGAGCAGCACCTGAGCAATGGTTTTCATATATATCTGCTTCTCTCTAACTCTTTTTTCCCTTTCTTTGATTATTGAATCGATCATGGAGGTTTTTTTTTCAATGACTAATTTGTGCTGTTTCCAAGCAAACACAGCACTTCTGTGATGTTCTGATTTGCAATGATCTCTAAAGCCACCATTTCTGCACAGTGCTTTTTTCCAATTAGAGAACCCTGATTTTGACCTGAATATAGACATTGGGGCATTTGGGAGCGAAAAGTGGTGACAAGGGTAGCAAAAAACAGAGTCTCTAGAGACAGAATACTCCAGCCACGTAATGTCTTTGTACCAATCTCAATGAATGAATGCTCTCTTTCTGTTCCCGTGCTGTGTATTGGGGAAGACCTTGAGGACAGGTTGCACTGGACCATCTGCTCTGAACTGGGAAATGTCTGGAGAGACGCAAAAAAATATTAAAAATATAAACTTCTTTCTGAATTCCACCTTTTAAGTTTCATAATCATGTCGTTGCTTACAGTATAAACAGTAAATTATTGTTAATCAATGCCAAGTTTGATAAATGTCCATTGAGAACTTTAACAGGATGGAAATATAGGCATACCATCAGGTCCAGGTGGAGCAGCACAACTTCTCTGCACCGAGCCCTCTGCTAGGCACCGGGAAATGTATATCTGGGGACTCTGGTGTGGGTGGTTCTGGAGATTGTGGGTTGAAGTCATCAGGTTCGCTCTCATTCTGGCTGTCATCATCTGAGCCTGTGCCTTCACATGGCTGCTCAGAGAAGCGTCCGCATGGCCAACCGCAAGAGATGGGCAGCACCCACATTCCGCCAAGGTCAGAGGGTCTGGTTGGCGATCAAAGATCTGCCCTTGCGTGTTGAGTCCAAGAAGTTGGCACCACGCTACATTGGTTTGATTAATTATTTTTTGGTTGATTGGGAGGGCTATGGCCCGGAGGAACGCTCATGGGTCTCTGTGAGACACATCCTGGACCCGGAGTTGGTTAGGACTTTTTGGAGGGACCGAGCAACGAGACTGGGACCGTAATGGGCCGTCCCTAGGGGCGGGGGTACTGTAAGTCCCGGGCCTGTAACGTCCTGCCTGTCAGGCAAACTCGCGGCCACCAGCACGCAGTCATGTAGCCGCAATTAGCGCAGCTCGCGACACCTGTACACATCACCTGTGCGGACATAGTCTGTGCCAAAGTCAGCATGGTAATACGTATCAGAGCATTTAGTGCTCTGAAAGGTAATATATAAGCTAAATAGGAAAAAGTTTCCACTTGTATTTCAGCACGGTAATCTGTACCAGAGCACATAGCACTCTGAGAGGTAATATAGCGACTAAAGCCTTGAAAAGAAGCATTTTGATTGTTTCAGAGTGGTAATCTGTATCAGTGCGCATAGCGTTCTGAGAGGTAATTGTTGAGTAATGAGTAACTGCTTCTGTGCTCATCTCTGGCTGGTTCAGTCTACCTGGCATAACGGTAGAGGTTCAGTCCAATGATTTGGGGAGCAAAGACTCCGTTGATTAAGCCCTGCTTGGGGTGTTCTCCACTATCAAAAGCATTCCACCTTCACTTATTACGTTTATATTTGCCCTGCTTTGATCCTATCCTGTCATCACTTCCTACCCAGAAACACACTTTCTCTATCTGCTCTGGCCACTTGTCTGATTTCCTATCCACTACTCCCTTGGATAACGGGCCGGACCCGGTACCCCCTCCTCCGAGTGGAACCGGAGTTCCCCGTAACATCTGTAATATTCCCAAATTGTCCATGCTTAGAATCCTTTCAAACAATTGTTCCTTGGGACTATTTACTTGAAGATGTTCTCTGAGGAGGTGATGAACTGGTTGCAACAGCACTGTGAACTGTGATCTCAGGAACCCTGTTGTCAAGAAGACCTTATACTGTACATTCCTGTCACACTCTCTCAGTGTTACTGTAAAACTGTGTCTGGATGCCATGCTGTAAGGTTCACCAAGACTGGAACATGGATCCATTGTAGATAAGCACTTTGGGACAGCATTGGGCACTCTTGTATCCTTGATGCTGTCATAAGATCTGCCATTCTAGTCCATCTGCCATCCCCACATCATTATTTCTTTTTGATCTGAAAAACACTTGAAAACACAATGAATTTATACCCTTCCCTTTTTTTTATAAACACAACACAAAAAAACATTAGAATCACATACAACAGAATCTTGCCTATTTACATGGCCCTTATGACTGCCAACAGATTTTTATGATATTAATGGATCTATGTGGAACGATCTATTACCAGGTTGTCGGGTTTTTAGTTTTGTGGCAGAGCTTGTGAACTGAATCTCTGCCTGGTCTCACCCAGTGAGCAGACCATGGGCCCTCATGTTGTTAATTCTTTACCATAACGTCATCACTAATTTCAAATTTGTGATGGTGCATATTTTGACCAGAATGCATTCTGACTTTGCCAAATTTGTTGAGTGGCTTGGTGAAAAATAACAGGTTTTACAGAGTTACACAGATTATTGATCCTTTCTCAGTCTGTTTACTGTAGCCTGTAACTGGTTTAAATCCATTTTGGGGGCTGTTCTCTAAAGGGAAAATTTGCATTCCCGTGAAATATGTCGATCCTTGCAACATGAATAACACACCAGGAGGTTATCAGGGTTACAAGAGGGTAGTCTTTCCTTTCTAACTTCAGTAGGGTAGTTTTCTTTTTTCCAGGAAACCTGGCTGGCTCTATTCTTATTGAGGTTTTTAACACCTACTGCTGACACAGCATGGGATCTCTTTGAGTTAGCATTGTTGTTCAAAAACTGTGTCATTTTAGCAATGATGTCATTATAATCAGAGAGATGGGTTACAAACATCGACACAGCAGAACGGGTGAGTGAGTCACATTTGTTAATCAAAGCTGATTTAAAACTGACATCATTTGGAGTGATTGCAGGATTGCCACTGAAAGTTTTAAATGTCTCCAATAATCGCTCTGAAAATGCCATGGGATGCTCCCCTTTCCTCATGTGCACATCACATATTTTATCCCAGTCAACTGACATTACACCTAAGACTTCAAGCAGAGCCTGATTCGTCTCTAACTTATCGGCAGTTCTAGTTCTGACTTCTGATTTAACGCTCCAGACAAAGTGTCAGGCAAACACACAGTTAACAACACACACACATCACCCTCTGTAAATTTGTAAATGTCAGCATATTGCTCAAAAACGTTTAGAAAATCTAATGGATCTTGTTTGGCAGGATCAAATTTACCAATACTTTTAATCACAGCTTCTAGCTCATTGGGTTTAAACCAAAATTAACTACTAACCATAGTAGAGGTCATTGGTTCCAACGATCCTTCACTAGCACGCATAGTTGTAGTCAAGTGAACTGGAGCCATCGGAAATTTAACTGTACAGTCAGAGTGTTGACTTCTGACTTACTGAGAATCTTTTTCCGAGTTCTAATCCATGTTTAGCATTTCAGGACCTTGATTACTCCACATGCCACATATGTCTTACTGGTGCTAGTTTCAGTTGTGCTATTTTTTATCAGGAATTGACAAGCAGACTTTGCTTCCTCCAAATCTTTGAACAATGTTTCCACAGATGAACTAAGCATGCTGTTGTTAGTTCTATCTCATTCTGCATTCTAACCCTTTCTTCTTTCCAGAGTATTTGACTAATCTGGTAATCTCTTTTAGAGATTATCCCATCATCTAGTCTAGATTGCAGTTGCTCATTTTCAGCCTTTAACCTCCTAAGACCCGAGCTTTGGTTTGGCCTTGCATTTTAGATGCAGTGATGTCCACGTACAGTATGTGGACACCAGGTCGTAGGAGGTTAATGCAGTTAAAGTCTTTCTAATGACTTTGTATAATGCTAGAACATGTATGACATCAGGTTTATTTGCATTAAAAACCCAACCGTCTATTTAGCCACAGCACATGGACTTAAAACTTAAATTTAAAACACTGTGTCAGTCTGTTAGACAACACCACACTGCCTCGGGTTATTGCTTTAAACTCTACAGAGCCTTGGTGCTTCGGGCCCTTTTACAATATCAATTCAAGTTCAATTCAAGTTTATTTGTATAGTGCTTTTTACAATGGACATTGTCTCAAAGCAGCTTTACAGAACATAAACATAAGAAGTATAAAGAATTAATATAATAAAAATTCAAGATATATATAGTTCACAGTGTGTATGTATGTATGTATGTATGTATATGTATTTATCCCCAATGAGCAAGTCTGAGGTGACTCAGGCAGCAATGGCAAGACTCCTTTAAATTGGTAAGGAAGAAACCTTGAGAGGAACCAGACTCAAAGGGGAGCCCATCCTCATATGGGTGACACTGGGGGTGTGATTATAAATATACAGTCAAACAAATGCTGTATTGGTGTAGGGATCACATGGAGTTCAGATCTCCTCTTAGTATCACAGAGTCCAAATGGAGCTGGTAGATCTGTAGATATCTCAGGATTCTCACAGAGTCGGCCTTGTCTCAGTGGAAGTCCAAGATCTTCATCGCACGGAAGACAATTGGAGCTGGTACAGTACAATGTCTGGATGCCTACAGTACATATCTGCTGTTCATAAAAATGTGCAAGTCTAATGTAATAGTGCACAAGATTATGGGATGTATTTTGTGTACGCCTGACTAAAGAGATGAGTTTTTAATCTGCTTTTGAACTGGGAAAGTGTGTCTGAGCCCCGAACACTATCAGGAAGACTATTCCAGAGTTTGGGAGCTAAATAAGAAAACGCTCTACCACCTTTAGTAGACTTAGATATTCTGGGAACTACCAGAAGTCCTGAGTTTTGTGATCTCAGAGAGCGTGAAGGATTGTAACGTGTTAGAAGACTAGTTAGATACATGGGAGCTAAACCGTTAAGATCCTTGTATGTAAGTAGCAGCAGTTTGTAATCAATTCTAAACTTAACAGGTAGCCAGTGTAGAGATGATAAAATTGGGGTTATATGGTCATACTTTCTTGTCCTAGTGAGAACTCTGGCAGCTGCATTTTGGACTAACTGTAGCCTATTTATTAAAGATGCAGGACAACCACCTAGTAATGCATTACAATAGTCCAGTCTAGAGGCCATGAAAGCATGAACTAGCTTCTCAGCATCAGATACAGACAGGATGTTTCTCAGCTTGGCAATATTTCTAAGGTGAAAGAAGGCTGTTTTTGTGGTTTGGGCGACGTGATTTTCAAAAGACAAGTTACTGTCTAATAAACAGAAGGTCTTTCACTGTCGAGCTACTAGTAACAGTACATCCCTCTAATTGGAAGTTAAATTGTGAGAGTTTCTGTGTACTAGTTTTTGGACCTATAAGAAGTATTTCTGTCTTATCAGAATTTAACAACAGAAAATTACAGTTCACTTTTATTACTTTTTTTTTATTCTTATTACTTTTATCTCTTTAAGGCATTGAGTTAATTTGGACACTTTAGCCATTTCATCTGGTTTTGATGAGATATATAACTGTGTGTCATCAGCATAACAATGGAAACTAATCCCATGTCTTCTAATAATGTTCCCTAATGGAAGCATGTATATCAAGAAAAGCAGAGGTCCTAGGACTGATCCTTGAGGGACCCCATGGTTAACTGGTAGTAAACTGGAGGGTTCACCATCTAATTCTACAAAATGGTATCGATCAGACAGGTAGGATTTAAACCAGCTTAAAGCCTGTCCATGAATACCTGTGTAATTTTGTAAACGATCTAGGAGAATGTTGTGATCTATAGTGTCGAATGCAGCACTAAGGTCAAGTAGAACTAATAGTGACATACAGTCTTGGTCCAAAGCTAAGAACAAGTCATTTGTAACTTTAACAAGTGCAGTTTCTGTGCTATGATGGGGCCTGAAACCTGACTGAAACTCTTTTGAGGATATTGTTCTCCTGCAAGAAGGAGCTCAGTTGAACAGACACAACCTTTTCTAGTATTTTAGACATAAACGGAAGGTGTGAAATAGGTCTGTAATTTGATAGTTCATTTGGACCTAAATTAGGTTTTTTGATGAGTGGCCTAATGACTGCCAACTTGAAGGATTTAGGGATGTAACCTAAAGATAACGAGGAGTTAATAATATAAAGAAGAGGCTCACCGGCTTTATTTAACACTTCTTTCAGTAGTTTAGTTGGAATGGGATCTAGTGAACAAGTTGTTGATTTAGCTCTAGTAATAAGCTTATCTAACTCTCCCTGTCCTGTACTTGTAAAGCACTGTAGTTGTATGTCTAGAGCCTTAGGTGAGGTTGGGTCATTAGTTGCTTTCGTATGTTGAGCATCACCTATTTTATTCCTGATACTTTCAATCTTATCAGTGAAGAATCTCATGAAATCCTCACAACTGAACTGTGATGGAATAGTTTGATTTCTGTTTTTTTGTTAATCTAGCCACTGTGCTAAATAAAAACCTGGGATTGTTCTGGTTATTTCCTATGAGTTTGCTCAGGTGCTCAGAGCCCTGGCAGCTTTTAGAGCTGGACATACTTTCCTTATACGTGATTCTAAAAACCTCTAATTTAGTTTTCCTCCACTTTCGCTCGAGGTTACGGGTCTCTCTCTTGAGGGTGTGAGTATGACTATTATACCACGGTGCAAGCGTTTTATCTCTAACCTTCCTTAATCTGATTGGGGCAACAGTGTCTAATGTGCGAGTGAATAAGCACCTATGCTGTTGGTCATTACATCTAGATCATTTTGTGTTTAACTGTACAGTAAGTTGTCCAGACAGATTATTTGTGAATCTGTCTTTAGTGGTCAGAATAATAGTTCTACCGAGTCGATAACGTGGTGAGACACAGTTAGTCTGTTCTACAGGTAGTGTGTACAGTATGAGGTAATGGTCTGTGATGTCATCACTCTGAGGAATGATATCTATATCAGTGACGTCTATTTTGTGTGATATTATTAAATCTAGTGTATGATTACGACGATGAGTTGCTCTAGTGATGTTTTGTTTAAGCCCAAGTGAGTTTAGTAAGTCCATAAATGTGAGTCCTAAAGCATCGTTTGTGTCGTCAACGTGAATGTTAAAATCTCCTGCAATTAACGCTTTATCAAAGCTAACCAATAGGTCAGAAAGAAAATCTGTGAATTCTCTAAGAAAATCGGTGTAGGGCCCTGGTGGTCTGTACACGGTCACTAGCACAAGAGACATCAGGGATTTTTTAATGTGCATGTGCGAGAGTGTAACATTAAGGACAAGCACTTCAAAGGAATTAAATCTATACTGTGTTCTCTGAGTAACGGTGAGAAAATCACTGAAGATAGCAGCAACACCACCTCCACGACCAGTCTGACGAGGCTCATGCTTATAGATATATCCTGATGGTGTAGACTCATTTAGACCAATGTAGTCATTTGGCTTAATCCAAGTTTCGGTAAGGCAGAGTGCAGTAAGGCTATTTTCAGAGATTATTTCCTTTACAATAAGGGCTTTGGGTGCAAGTGATCTAATGTTCAGGAGCACAAACTTTAGGAACTGATTTTGTATGTTTCTTTGGTATTTTTCTGGTCTGATTGCAGTAAGATTATTTCGAGAATTTCTCACGTATTTATTTTTTGATCTCACTACTCGGGGAACGGACACAGTTTCTATTGGATGTGTGCATTTGTGTCAGTGTGTTGAGGTGAAGGATGGCTATAGAATATTGGATTTAAAGCGTAGTTTACCAGTCAGCAGGTGTGCAGCGCCCTGGAGATGTGGTCTGAGAGGATCTCACTGTTATCACTGTTTCACCTACTTTAGAAACACTTTTAGCTATAATCCGGATGCCTTAACAGAATTTATAACAAACACACAACAAGTTTCAGTTACTTTAGAAACGTATCAACTTAAGCACTTTGCTTCAGTTACTTTAGAAACAACGATTCACACACAACTCTGTCACCACACTGCGTTGGGTTAATTCAGTTCTGTTAAAATGTACAAACTCCTCCTGCTTATGATCAATAAACTCTACTCTATTTTCTATTATACACTAAAACATTTCTTTGCTAAGTTTTTTAAACAAAGGGGTTCCCTGAATCACAAACAGCGTAAAAAAAATCCACTTTCTTACCTTTCCACACTTTTTTTTGGAATCCCTCGCTGGGTGGCTCACCAATGTAAGAAATAGTAAATGCATGAAAATAAAACAATGAAGGTGAAGATCTTATGAAGAACAAGAAGTTTATTCCAGCATAGAAGTGACAAAATACATGAAGTAGTTTGGGTTCATCAGAGTCCGTAAGAACCCCGGACAAATCATGTTCAAGCATTTTATACTGTTTTCCCTTTTTGTAGTTTAAATGAGTTTCTGCTTTAAATGTGTATTGAGTGTAAGAACTGAGTGTCTCCCAAATGGCTGGGATACACCTTGTTGTTTAGCCGGATGTCTTTAAATGTTAATCATGGAACGCTGCTGCCAGAATTCTGACCAGAACCAAAAAATCTGAGCACATCACTCCAGTCCTCAGGTCCTTTCACTGGCTTCCAGTTACATTTAGAATAGATTTTAAAGTATTGTTACTCGTTTATATAAATCACTTCATGGCTTAGGACCGAAATACATTACAGATATGTTAACTGAATATAAACCAATCAGACGACTCAGATCATTAGGATCAGGTCAGTTAGAGATACCGAGGGTTCAATTAAAACAAGGTGCGTCAGCTTTTAGTTATTATGCCACCTATAGCTGGAATCAGCTTCCAGAAGAGATCAGATGTGCTTCAACAGTAGACACTTTTAAATCAAGATTAAAAACACATCTGTTTAACTCTGTATTTACTAAATGATCACTGTGCTGCTTCACACTGACTGCACTTTTTATCCTAATCACTTTTACTCCTGTTATATTCTTTTTAACATATTTTAAACTGTTTTTATTGAAATCACATTTATTTTCTTTAACTGTTCTCTGTTTTTATTATGATTTTATCGTATGTCTCTTATTTTTACATATATATTTTTTTCTCTCTTATAAACTGTTTTCTAATTTCTACTGTATGTAAAGCACTTTGAATGACCTCTGTGTATGAAATGTGCTATACAAATAAACTTGCCTTGCCTACAAGAGGATCAGCAGAAATCCCCAGAGTTCCAACATAAACACAAAAGAAGAAGAAAAGCCCTTTATTCTGTCACATCTACATTACAGCACAGTGAAATTCTTCCTTCACATATCACAGCTTTTTGGAGGTTGGAGTCAGAGCACAGGTTCAGACATGATACAGCACCACTGGAGCAGTGAGGGTTGTTCAAGGGCCCAACAGTGGCATCGAGGGGCTTGAACCCTGATCCTCTGACACACACACACACACACACACACACACACACACACACACACACACACACACAGTGAGAATATTTTGCACGTGAAGGCATTACACAATATACGATATAATAAATGAAATGTGTCTCTTGAATATTAGAGTTGACTAAACTTAAAATAAATTTGATGAATGAATGATGAATATTTAGTGTTGAATGAATGTTATAAACCAACAAAAAACAGTTACTCAGAATTACAGCAGGTGTCAGAGTTTACACACAGATATGTCTACACTCAGACACACACTTACACACACACGCACACATACACACACACACACACACACACACACACACACACACACACACACACACACACACACACTGCACTGTTCTGGACCGATCTCCACTAGATGGCACTGTGTGGTTCATGATGTACATGTTCATGGTCAGATGAAGACAGAGGAATCACAAAACATGGAGAAAACCTCAACCTGTGACTTGGAAAGGTTACTGATAAATTATTACATTATTTAAATGTGTATAATGACATGGTGTCTATTTGTTATTTACATTAAGTTATTTACATTTAAAATGTCCAATAGAAGGTAAGATAAAGTCCATTATAACATTATTTCTACACACTGAAAGATATAAATAGTCGACCTTCACAGTTTTTAAAGCATTTACACTTGAACTTTGATTAAATCCACAGTTCCATGTGAAACATATATAATAGGAGTATAAAAGGAACCACACCAAGGAGAGAAAAATAAAGTTAAGAAGAAGCTGAGAAAGAAGGATGATGTTATGGTTGATCAGTCTCACTGGATTTAACTGAGTTGTACATTATTATAGCACAATGCTGTGATCCTCTACTGCTTCAGGATCCAGTTCAGTTTATCTATGATACTCTATAGAGTAGATACTCATACAGTCCCATATACATCAGGGTGTCATTAACATGTTCTCTGACTATTCTGTACCTTTCTGTGTTACTGGTTAGATCAAACTGTCATGGATGGCTTGGACTATTCCCTACCTGACCACCAGGGGGCGTCCTGGCAGACTTTGTTCCTGCCTCTGCACACATGTTCCTCATGTCTCCCCAATTACCTCCTTTATTTATCTCTGTGGTCTTGTGTCTGTGTTTGTTACTGAGTCCTCATTTCTACTGTTTGTTCTGTCTTATGCTCTTCATTTCATTTTTCTTGTATCCTGTTTTTTCCCCCAGATGTTTCCCTGAGTTTGGTTAGTCGTTCTTTATTTTAATAAAAACTGTCTGCCTGCAATCCCTGCATGTGGGTCTGGATTTTTTACCCCTCTGAGGTGCTCGTTTTTTGACAGAATGGGTTTTGTTGCCCCGCTCTATCTGTGGGCCTTAAGCACACAACCTCCAGTTGCTTTAAACCCTTCACCTGTCATAATGTTTTGGCTCGTGTCTAAATCACTCACCCATTTTCCCCACATCCAACACTGTGACTATGAGAACTGAGTGTTCACTCTTTAATACCCCAGACCATGACAGGTGTAGTTCTTATGAGATAATCAGTGTTCTCTGGGGTGGGGTAACAAAACCCATCCCGTCTGATCCAAACTAACTGATACACCAAAGACAGATTGTTTGTCCGTGTAAAACCCACAGGACCCACAGGCAGTAAACTGATTCTGATCCTGATTCTAACTTTGAGTTGTTAATGTTTAGTTTATTTAATGTAAAGTCACTAAAAGTTTGTAAAAACTCACATTTTAACAGAAAATTATTTATGTAAGAAGTTTTTATGCAGTGTTTTTTGTAATAAAATACGAAAAAATGATTTGTTAGACCATTATTAAATATATACAGTAATAATTTTGTCTATGAAAGAACAATAAAGGGGTTTTTTGTTGTTTTATTTTTTATACATAATTTTATATTATTTATAGGTGATTTGTCTATGAGTTATTGAGGCTTGTCATAAGGCCTAATGTTAATGTCTTGATTTCATAATTATTACCAACATCGGGCAGGAAACAGGAGGCAAATGCAGGTCTGAGTGCAGACATTTTACTGAAGGAAATATAAAAGGTAAAACATGAGCTATAAACATGAGACAGACCCACAGGAAACAGGGGAGTAACCACTGAGGTGCTGGACCAGGACACGTGATGTGCTGGGGCTGATGGGTAGTTCATGTAGTTCATTCATTCATTCATCTTCTACCGCTTATCCGAACTACCTCGGGTCACGGGGAGCCTGTGCCTATCTCAGGCGTCATCGGGCATCAAGGCAAGATACACCCTGGATACACCCTACACGGCGTGCCAACCCATCGCAGGGCACACACACACACTCATATTCACTCACACACTATGGACAATTTTCCAGAGATGCCAATCAACCTACCATGCATGTCTTTGGACCGCGGGAGGAAACTGGAGTACCCGGAGGAAACCCCTGAGGCACGGGGAGAACATGCAAACTCCACACACACAAGGTGGAGGCGGAAATCGAACCCCCAACCCTGAAGGTGTGAGGCGAACG